>NC_136499.1:26327657-26507657 GCF_053919585.1 Euprymna scolopes | reverse complement strand
ACCTTTCTGTTGTGGAATAACATAACACGAAGACGCAGATACAAAATTATGATGATATTCGTTTATTCCATTGTGACCTGTCAACGGCTTTGCATCAAGGCATTCAAGTCTCTACATGATTCTTTCTTCTCCCCTTTGTTTCCAAGGTTCCATGTCAGTTTTGTCTCTGACTCACTGACTTCTCTCTTCTCCCCTGACTAACTGCCCAACTTACCCTTTGCCAAGCTCCAACTATATTGAAAACTCATGACGTCATTACATGACTAACACGTGCATATCAGACACGCGGCTTGACACGCCTCACGTTTCCACAAAGCCGACTCTCTAACCTAATTTTTGATTAACCCACTTTACAAACATTTTCCATTGTCCGTTTTTAAATTCCTTATTTTAATTTCATTTCTTTAACAGAAACAAAATTGCATTATCACATTCCTTTTTCAATAAACAGATATCTAACTATTTTATGTGAACTAAACAATGGTAATTCTACATTTCATTTTCAATAACATTCTGTATTATTTATTTTAACTTATGAACGGAATTCTCAATTCCAATCCTAGCTTCGCAGGTTCGAATCCTCGGCTATTCTATCTCATATTTACTCACTTACAAGAATAGGCGACTTGTTCTTGTAACACAATAACTCTTGCAATACTGCAGGAAGCTATGTCGAGGCAGATCTTCAAAATGCATTTAAAACAATAACACTTGCATGTGACTCCAAAACAGGAAGCGTTCTACTTAAAGGAGCAGCTTCATACATTGAAGGTTCTGCAAATGATCTCTGCACAACATAATCTATGCTCTTATAGGAACTCGGAGAAGCTGAACTACATGCATGTAGTCAGCAAATTCAACAGGATCCATCATGGGATTCTTTATCGAGTTACACTTAACATGTGGTCCTGGATATGACCTTAAACTATATCCAATGGTGAGGCCCCAGTTTGCAGGCTTTTGGGGAGTGTGGAGCCACCCTTTAATTGCCATTGCTCCCAGGTCCACTCTGACCCGGAGTGGTAGTACCTGTTAGGGTCCCAACTATGGGTTAAACAACAAATATATTCTATTAAAAAAATTTTATTCAAAATCTTTGGATTCAGCATTAAATAACCCGAAAAAGGTTGATATGCCGTAAAATAAAAATTACCAAACAACCAAACTCAACACTTAACAATAGTCTGGACGCCCCAGTCCAACTTGAGTTCACGTAACTCTTCAAAAACCATTCTCCTCTTGATTTCTACAAGTTGACAGGTGGATATAGGACTTTCTGCCCTATAGCCTTAAAGGAGAATTTCTCTTCGAGTGCTAACATTAGCACTTAAAGAAGTGCACAAAACATGCACTTTCACACAAGATTGACTCCTGTCCTTCACCCACTGACTATTATCAGAACTACATGACCGAGTAATGTTTCACCGTCATGACTAAGTTTCTCAGTATTCTGACAAAGTTGCGGTAAATAACTACATATGCGAGTTTTCAAACTCACATTGTTGGGATGTGGTGAATTAATGCCTGTTCATTCTCCCAAGCATTACCACCACTTTTTCTGTTTATGGAGAAGGGGCCAGTAGATGATTTCGTTGAAATGCTGCGTCAGAACAGATACTACAGTTTGATCTTAGCCAAAAGGCCAAGTAAGCATAATATAGTTTTCTACCAGGCATTACCTCCTCCAAAAATAAAAAAAAATAACCGACAAAGCATATATTTTAAGAGGTGGGGAGGGGAATATGGAGTAAGTCCTGGTAATGGCTAAAGCAGCAGTTTATGATCTCAAAAATACTTTATTTCATATATATTTTTAAAACAAGTGGGAATACGGAGTCAAGTCCGGAAACGGCTGAAGCGGTTTACGATCTAAAAATTACTTTGTCTAATATTAAAAGCTGAAACAGTCTTCGATTTAGACATTACATTATTTCATGTATGTTTTTAAAACAGTGAGGTAAGGGATATGAAATCAGTCCAGGAAATGGCCGAAACCGTTTACGACTAAACATTACTATATTTCATTCAAATTTTTAACAGTGGGGTGGAGTTTACAGAGGCAGTCCCGGAAATAGCTGCAACATTTTATGTTTTAGACATTAATTTATTTAATGTATATTTATAAAAGTGTGGTGGCGGATAAGAAGTCAGTGCCGGAAATGGTTGAAACATTTTATGATTTAAACATTACTTTATTTTTTGTATATTTTTACATAGTTATTATTTTCGTAAGGGGAGAGGCGATAATGTGGGTTAAAATTATGAAAAATGATTGTCTAAATTAGTAACATATCTAAGAATTATGAAACATGATGAAATGTGAGTTAATTGATTGGTCTTTTTTTAATGAGATAATCGGCCTAGACAATATATCAGTTATTATTTTCGTAAGGGGGGGGGAGATAAATGTGGGTTAAAATTATAAAAAAAACGATTGTCGAAATTAGTAACATATCCAAGAATTATGAAAAATGATGAAATGTGAATTAATCGATTGGTGTGTTTATGATGAAATAATAAACCCAGACAAAATATCAGAGTTATTATTTTCGCAAGGATGGGGGCATTATTTTGGCTACAATTATAAAAAATGATTGTCGAAATTAGTAACGTATCCAAGAATTATGAAAAATGATGAAATGTGAGTTAATTGATTGGTATTTTTTTAATGAAATAATCGACCCAGACAATATATCAAAGCTATTATTTTCGTAAAGGGGGTTGCGGTAGTGGGTTATTATTATGAAAAATGTTTGTAGAAATTAGTAATATATCCAAGAGTCATGAAAAATGATGAAATGTGAATATATTGATTGATGTGTTTTTAATTAAATAAATAACTCAGACAATATATCAAAGTTATTATTTTTGTAAGGGAGGTGGGTGATAATTTAGGTTAAAATTATGAAAAATGATTGTCGAAATTAGTAACATATCCAGGAATTATGAAAAGTCATAAAATGTTAATTTATTGATTGGTGCGTTTGTAATAAAATTATCTGCCCAGACAATATATCAAAGTTATTTTTTTCGTAAAAGGTAAAGCGATAGTGTATGTTACAATTATAAAAAATAATTACCGAAATTAGTAACATATCCAAGAATTATGAAAAATGATGAAATATGACTTAATTGATTGGTGTGTTTGTAATGAAATAATCGGCCCAGACAATATATCAAAGTTATTATTTTAGTAAGGGGTAGGCGATAACGCCAGACAATATGTCAAAGTTATGATTTTCATAAGGGAGGGGCAATAATATCGGTTAAAGTTATAAAAAATGATTGTCGAAATTAGTTACATATCCAAGAATCATGAAAAATGATGAAATGTGAGTTAATTGATTGGTATGTTTGTAATAAAATAATCGGCCCAGACATATATCGAAGTTCTTATTTTGGTAAGGAGTAGGAGATAACGTGGATTACAAATATCAAAAATGATTGTCGAAATTAGTAACATATCCAAGAATTATGAAGAATAAATCGATTGGTGTTTTTGTAATGAAATAAACCACCCAGATAATATATCAAAGTTATTATTTTCGTAAGAGGAGATAATATGAGTTAAAATTATCAAAAATGATTGTTGAAACTTGTAACATATCTAAGAATTATGAAAAATGTTGAACTGTAAGTTGATTGATTCGTTCGTTTGTAATGAATTAATCGGCCCAGGTTATATATTAAAGTTATTATTTTCGTAAAGGGGTGTGATAATGTCGATTAAAATTATGAAAAATGATTGTCGAACTTAGTAACGTATCCAAGAATTATGAAAAATGATGAAATGTGAGTTAACTGATTGATGTGTTTGTAATGAAATAATCAACCCAGACAATACATCAATGTTATTATTTTTCGTAAAGGGGGGGGCGATAATGTGGGTGAAAATTATGAAAAATGATTGGCGAAATTAGTAACATATCCAAGAATTTAAAAAAAATAATGCAATGGGAGTTAATTGATTGGTCTGTTTGTAATGAAATATTAAGCCCAGACAATTTATCAGTTTCTGTAGGTGATCAACAATATTTTTCCAGAATTTTCAATGTTAACTTCTTGAAATGACATCACAGTTATAGTGGTGAGTAGAAAGACACATGATTATGTTGCTTTTTTACGTACTTTGGAGTTCTCTATGAATTAACAAACCTTCACTTTTGGGGTAGGGCTGGAGAGAGTAATGTCCATTTTGGGGTGGTGCAATCTCCCACAATGGCATATTCCAAAAATATGGAATAACTATGGAATCATATTCCGGAAAGTACATCGTTTCTCTTATAAATGTGTTGTTGGCGGTTGTGGTAGTAAGGGGGGAAGAACTTTATTTATATTGAACATTATGGTAAAGTAAAAGTTGCCTAATGATCATTCGCATCAATGCATTTATGTAATTATTTGAAAAACCTGTTGAGTTATGGTCAAGAAATGATATCATTTCACTTAAAATGATGTTAGCAGTAGTAGGGAGAAAAAGAACACAGTAATGTGGAATTTTGTAGTGAGCAAGGGTTGCCTAATCACAAAGCTTCTCAACATATTTGTTTATTTGTTTGTAAAGCCGGCTGAGTAATCTTCTGAAAATTACGTCTTTTTTCCAAAAGATTTTGATTGTCGGTAGTGGTGAAAAAATGAAACAGAGTAATGTAGAATTTGATAATGGAGCAAGGGTTGTCTAATCACTTAACTTTGTCAATGTATTTATGCATTAATTTTAAAATTCTGCTAAGATATGTGTTGTGAATTACCCGTCCCAAAAAGGTAAAACTATTTCATATACATCCTGTAAATTACCTGTCCTAGGAAAGGTACAATTATTTCATATGTGTAATAGCCGTCCTAGGGTAATTTTTTTTTTTGCTCGAAATAGCAAATGATACATACACATTAAAAATTCCTCTCTCTAAAGAATAACAATTATATTGAAAATTAACTTCAATTTTCTCATTGTTTATATGGTCCCGAGCAACGTCGGGTAGCCCAGCTAGTTAAAGAATAAACCACTCCTAACATTCTATGGAAATCCTTCCAAGAATTTCACAAAATTCACGTGGTTCATGCCTACACTTAACAAGTTGTAGACACGACTGGTATCATTCATGATACCTGGGAAGCTCACTCCCCATACGACATTTATCTTCAAAATATCACTGGCAAACTGCCAACCAGAAAAATTAAACTTCAGCGCCTGACTACGCAGATTCTCCGAAGTGGCATTTGCAACACAGTTCTCAGACTGTGATGCAGTATTTCCCAAGCCAAAGTTGCCAGTATTTAGCAAACAATCTTCAGAGTCTGGATATTTGGGCTTAGGAGTTGGTAACTCGCCAAGCATCTTCTTAGGGGTTTCAACTATCACAGGGTTGCACAAGGAATCACACACGATACCACCTGCCAACCTCAAGAGAATCAATCGAACCTAGGACGAGAACACCACAACATTAACAGCATCCGCTTCTACAAGCGAACAGTTCACGTCCTCATGCAAGGAACGATCACCCAACAACTCAGTTACGTTATCTACCGTTGATAACCATTCATCAACATCGGCCTTCATTATCATAAAGTAAGGTTTTGGTAATTCCCGCTGCAATCGCAATAAATCTAAAACAACGATTATCTTCCCAAAATAAAACTTTCGTTTCCTTACAAGGAATCCGGAAAAACGAGTGACCAACATCGTGAAGTGTTAGTTTTTCAAAAATATAGACTAAACCCAAACAAAGACACAAAACAGGCGCTCAAATATTACACACAAAAAA
Organism: Euprymna scolopes; assembly: GCF_053919585.1. Classification (NCBI taxonomy): domain Eukaryota; kingdom Metazoa; phylum Mollusca; class Cephalopoda; order Sepiida; family Sepiolidae; genus Euprymna; species Euprymna scolopes. The sequence continues at coordinate 26,501,892 of NC_136499.1, read as the reverse complement.
TGCATACACAAGGGTTACAAAGATATATGCATAAAATTCCTTCCTCATAGAACAAAACAAAACAAGATCAATACAGTGCATTAACCAATGGATATAATCTCCAGTTACAAAATAAAAGGGTCACTATGACTCAAATTAAGTGGATTTAAAATTAATTTAAACTTTCATATGGAAGTTAATTGACTGGAAAAAGAAAGATAACGTTTAAAACTTTTTATAGTAATATCCTCACTGAAATGCAACCCAGGAAAAGAGTGGGAAGAGAGTTTAAATATAAAACTACGTAGGGAGAGGGTACATGCCACTAATGTCACATGCGTATCTTCGAATGAATCCAAATAACCAAACGCAAATAGGTAACTTGTTTTTTTCACAAACTCTTAGTATAACACAGTCCGGTAAGCAAATGGGTATGACCTCGCTATCGAAAATTATCTGCAACGTACAAGAAATCCCTTTTACAATAAAATACGAAGCGTATCGTACACATGCGAATGCAACAAGTCTTAGGTAAAGTAGACTTTAACGCATAATACAATATTTGTAATAGTATCGTCCAGTTAATTCACAACTCAGAGACATTTAGTCCATGTGAGAGAACGCACGTGTTCATGATAAATCAAAATAGTGTGGTATATACTTATTTCTTTTTTTTACATATTGGGGGAAAATACGTACATACAACTAATACCGGTTTCGGGCATAGCGTCCCTATTTACTTGCCTCCCCAAAGGTCAATTCTTAAAGTGGGGAAAATCCAGCTTCCAAAAAATATCGGACACGTTGGATTAGGATGAAAAATCAAATTACTTGTCTAGCAGAATCTCTTATTCGCTGAATAATTACAGGAAATGCTATAGTTTCTACCAAACGTAAACCGCAATACCTGTGGAATTTCAACTAATGCAAGTAAAATGCACATTATATTCCGAAGGAGGGTTACGAATGTTACAACTTCAATTCTAAAAGGTAGAAAATGGAAAGTATATACGTATTGCTTACCCCCTTTGTATTAGGAAAAATATATACGAAAAATTGTACGCTTTACTAGACGTACGTTAAATATATTAAATAGATATAAATAAAGATAGGATTGATATGTTGTTTGCTTGAAGCATTGTGTGGGATAGGTATGTAAAAGAGATTTAGAAGGCTGTCACAATGCGAGGAATGAATTATAGTCGCTGTTGGTAAGAAGAGACGAGAACAAGTGGCGATTTACAAATCAATAAGTATATATATATATATATATATATATATATATATATATATATATATACATATATATATATATACATATATTTTTATTTTTTTTTATATATATATTTATTCAGTTGTATGGTAAAATGTCTTACTTGTAATTCATGCGACGTATTCCATTATTAATTTCGGAAAAATGTTCCCTTTTCAAATGGTGTGCGTAACAGGTCGATTCAAAGCATGATGGAGGGCCGGAAGTTGTGTAGCTATAGCTATAAATAAAGATATATTAGACGTACATAAAAATGCTAAATCCAGAAATAACCTAAATACAACATTCCAATCTCTATACAGACGTATTATGCTAAATTATGCTAAATTATGCTAAATTCAGGAATTTTAGTTAAGCGAATATAAAATGTTCGAGACAGACACGCAAAGTTATAAGTTTTCTTAACTTAATGGAGAAATGAATTTGTAGTAGTTCAATGAATCTTTTAAAGGGGCGTTAAGAGACACGCTAAATGACAACTTAATGTGGGAAGGGAATTTAGTAGTTGAAATATCTATACAGACCGGTTCAAAATACAGGCGTGGGGTACGGGGAGGTAACATGAAAGGTCAATAAGGTGTGCTGATGAAATTAAGTTAAACATCTCTAATCGATTTAACAGAAAGAGAATTAAACATGTTTCGAAATAGGAAGGGGGAGGGCACGCGTAACGTATCATACAGTGCGAATAGTTTGGGTTTTTTTTGTTTTGTTTTTTTTACACAGTGATCACCACTTATCAAGCCCGGAAGCCACTCAGGGAGAAGGGTTATTGCAAGTACATTACGTTAGTGTGGAGATTTGATGAAGTGTTTACTTAAGGGGGCGGTTCATTAGGAATTTGTTAACGTTGGACTTGAAGACATCCAAGTTGTAGTCCGGTGGGAAGCAGGCAGACGGAACAGAGTTCCACAGGCGTGCAGTTCTAAGAAAGAAGCTTTGTTCATGGAATCCGCGTTTTGATTTAGGCACAGATATAGAGTGGGGGTAATTTTTCACAGTGGATTCAGCTAGACGGGTGTTTTTCATGAAAGACTGGCGAGGGGGACCAGAAATTGGAGTTCAGACGAGCACCTGCGATGGAAGCGGTAGAAGGATCCCACCATCTTTCCAGCGACCTTGGCAACAGACTTGATGTACGTGTTCCATTTCAGATCAGGAGTAAAGGTCAAACCCAGAAGCTTGTCAAAACACGGGGCCTCACCCAGACGAGAGCCATCCATCACAATTGATGCCAGATGGGGATCAGAGCGTTGATGATGTAAGGATAGGAGTTTGGTTTTGGATGCATTAAAGGTAACCAGCCATATCTTCCCCCACTGAACCACGCGCTCGAGATCAGAGGAGAGAGAATCAGAGAGAACTTTGTCATTTACAGCCTTTGATATGTTGCCGTAGATGGTCGTGTCATCAGCATAGATGTCAACGAATGATTTAAGTATGTGTTTAGGGAGGTCATTGATGTAGATCAGGAAGAGAGTTGGGCCCAGGATTGACCCCTGAGGGACTCCAGCATTTATATTGCAGGCCTCCGATTTTTGTCCATCTACCACTACTCTTATGAGCCTATCGGGAGAAATGATTTAATGATTGAGAAAACATTTCCAGTTATAGTATCTTAGTTCACTAAAATGATTCAAAATAAAAGAGCACTTAATTTGAAAAGTATTCTGAAATAAGGGAGCAGTAAATTTGTTGGTTGGTTGGTTGTTTTTGTTTTACGGCATATCAACCCTTTTCATGTTATTTAATGCCCAGTCCATAAATTTTGAAGACAATTTTTTTAATTGAATATATTTGTTTTTAAGTCGGTTTCTATTTAACCCATAGTTGGGACCCTAACACATGGTTGGGACCCTAACAGGTACTCTGGGTCAGAGTGGACCAGGGAGCAACGGTAATTAAAGGGTGGCTCCACACTCCCTAAAGCCCGCAAGCTGAGGCCTCACCACCGGATATAGTTTACAGGACCAGTAAATTTGTAAAATGCTTTTAAATAAAAGCAGAAAATTTAAAAACTACTTTTAAATAAGGGGGAAAAAAATTGCAAAATGTCGGAAATTTATCTTCTTTCAGATAAATTCGACGCGAAACTAACAGCCTGCAGAAAAAAATAAAAGGATGGGATAAAAAAGGGGGGTGGATAAATAATAAAATAGAAAAGTCTTGTTTTAAAACGAAGAAGAGATTTTATTTACAAAAAGTTGCAAATTTTTCCATTTGCATGCATTAAATACAAAAACTAAGAACGCCAGGTAACAAAATATATATATTAAAAAAAACTGGTTCTTATATTGAAAATATCATATCAACGAACGAATACAATATTAAAAATTTAAATAGGAGTACTTCCTAATAATAACTCAAATACAATTATTTTAAGGAACGTACACACAAAATTGATGGCAGACATCACATGTGCCTTTTTTCTCAATTTAAAATCTTTGAAAACTACTATCCTTCAAAATATGTACAAACCGGAGCCACGTAAATAAATTTTTCAGAAATTCGCCTATTCTTTGCCGGGTTATACTTCTTTGAAGGAAAGGCTCGGGAAATTCCATATTTGCGCCGGGCAATGAATTCGCGTCCAATCTCCTCGCCGCTGGAATCCAAAAGAGGCCGATTTTCACGTTGGGATTAGTGACGTCATCATCAGGGAGCTAGCATTGCCCTTTCATTCAAATTAAAGGGAGTTTTGTACGAACCCAAAATATATAAGTTCAATAAAAGATACGAAATACAGAAAATCAAATATAAGAACCGGAATAAAAATATAATAAATGTATGCATGGAAATGCACAATTATTGATACAAAAAAATTCCAACAGTTGTGATTTGGCTTTCAAGCGCACTTGGTGTGTATTTTATTTAATTTCCAATATATTTATAAATAATGTGTTTTGCATTTTTAGTAGTTGGTAGATCGTTTAGACAGTCATGTCTTAAGTAGCTCTTATGTTGAAAATATGTGTGCACCCCTGAAATACACTAATATTTTTTCTGATGAAAAATAATAATGGAAAAAAATCTCAATTAAGTTCTTATTGGAAATTTAAACATGGCCGACTAATTTGCAAGTTAAAATTTATTTAATGCTCTGTACGTTTTCAGTGTTTTAAATCCTCTTCAAAAAATAATCATATCATTCTTTGATTTATAGTTTTCCAATTTGATTGCAATTTAAGATGAAGTAACACAGTAATGTTTCAGAAAATTTCATTTCGATTCTTTTAAAGAGAATTTATTTTTGTTCATATATTTTGCATTTTTTGGTGCGTATGCATTATAATTTGATATTAAAAAGTGTAAACATACTATTACGTAATAATCTGTAATGTCGAAATTAGTAAAAAAAAAAAAAAACAATTTAAAAATCCGAAAATTACGGAAAATCAATACGTAGAAGATTGGTTATTTGTATTATTTGGATTCTTGGGACTACTGTTCTCATCTTGAATGTCATTTTCACAATATTTTGGGGTTACATCGACCGGAACGTTATGAAAATAAGACTCAAGATCAGAATGGTAGTCTGAAGAATCAAAATAATTCAAGATTTGCCTTTATTTTTATGTTTGTTTTTTAATATAGGAGAAATTCTGGACCATCACTAGATGAATATTATTTATTAATTTATTTATTGTGGACCATTATCCTTATCTTTCTTAGCTGTTGTTTCACGACGTTTCAGCCAACTATTCAGGGCCCGTGGCGCAGTGGATAGAGACGTCGAGTCTCTGCGGTTCCAGGTGAGAATTGTCTGAAGATAGCAGTTTCAATCCTACCCTAAGCCGGCCAGAGGCTTACTTGGCCAAAACGTGGTGAGACAACAACTATGGATGGCAGTAATTGCTGAGAATGCAGTTAGGAGATTCGAAGTTTCTATCCTGTCGCGGTTACCACCTGACGAAAGCCAGAGGAATAGTTGGTTGAAACAATAACTAAGAAAGATGAGGATAATTGTCTGCAATAAATACATTAATCATCAACTGTTTTGTATATTTGAATCTTAATTATTTATCTCATATTAATTCTCCGTGTTCCTTGTAAAATTTTTAAAAAATGGTGCTTGTTAAGATTGAGTCGACAAATCGATGTTTTTAAATATGTCGTTTTAAGCAAAAACAATATTACATACTTATTATGAAAATAGTAATATATCCAAAAATTACGAAAAGCCATCGAGTAGAACATATACTATATTTAAAAAAAATGTCTATCGCTATAGGATACAAATGTCAGAAAATATTAGGGTGTAATCTAAATTTTGCGTTCCGAGTTATGTCCCCTGTGTGTAAACTCTTTATTGTCTACTCTATAACATCTAAGAAAAATGCAATTTTACACAATTTCCCGTAAAAATTACTTTTAACTATAAATAATTTTCTATTCGAATTTTTGTAATTTAAGGGTATATTAGTATTTCCAGCATTACAATTGAGTACGTTTGTTTTTGCTTAAAACGACTTTTTTTTTCTTTTTTTTCTTTTTTTAAAGAAAACGATCCGTGGACTCTATCTTAACAAGCGCCAAAAAAAAAAAGAAAAAAAAAACTTCAGGTTTTTGAAACATTGTTATGTTTTCTCTTGATTTCAAGAAAATTCTCCATCTTTGAAGAGTTTCCGAGTTCCTAAGATGTCTTCTCGATTTGGTTCAGTATTGAAAGGTATGAAATTATTCTTATAGGATCTCCTCTGTTTAAAACAACACCTTTACCTTTTGAGTTCTATAAATACCCAACCCACACGAATAAATAATTGCTTTTAGAAGTTGTTAGGCCAGCCTTCTCGCGATGATGACAGCACCAGAGGTGTGTCCACTGTCCAATCAACTCTGAATTTACGTGCGGAGAAATTGCGCATTGAGGCATAAAAACGTACTACCCTCTTACTGAAATTCGCCATTAAAAGGTTTGAGAAAATAATACCTATATTAAACAGGTACGCATGTAATACATATTGTTTTTATATATATATATATATACATACACACACACACACACATATACATATATATACACACACATATACATATATATACACACACACACACACATATACATATATATACACACACACATATACACACACATACACATATACATACACACACACACACACACACACACACACACACATATATATATATATATATATATATATATATATATATATATATATATATATATTACTCAAGCGTCCATTCTTTAGAAAGTGGTTGTTCAGTCAGGAAGGTGCGTGAAAAAAGGAGAGCGACTAAAAAGTTTGCAAGAAATTAACGGTAAGAATATTATTTATGATTTTGATTTATTTTTTATCCGAAAATGTTGGCATTCTCCACATTTAGTCTAGTTAGCTAGATATATTTGACTCCCCACGAGGGCAATATTTGTCACAATATAATTTTTTTTTAATGCGATGAAGATTCAGCTCACCACAAAGATGGATTTCTGAATCGGAACATTTTTCTTTTTTAATTAACTCTGTCTCTAAAGATGTTTTCTCCTCTGAGATGCCCTAGTGGAAGGAGACCTCTCTCCCAGGCATTCCTTCCTTATTTTGGAAAAAGGTGGTTTATCATAATATTGTTTTTGCTTAAAAGGACGTATTTTTTTTTTTATCGATCGGTCGACTCTATCTTAACGGGATAAAAATAAAAATCAACTCAGTTTAGAAGGATTTCTCCTTCACTAACCAAAGACAGAAAAGATTAAGTGTATTATCAAAACAGATAATTCATTTGTTCCTCGCCCGGACTGGACGATGTCACAGTGCAGCAAAAAGAAACTTCTCTTTTTGAAAACTAGTCTCCTTTCCTGCACTTCGGGCAAGAACCAAAGTGTAATATCTTGTTTCGTCAGTATGAAGAGACGAAATCCCTTCTCGACTGGGCTATTATTATTTTTGTCACCTCCTCCCCCCCCCCATTTAGCCCCAAAAGTCGCCAAGGCCTCAACACATTTAAATTTGAGTTCAGCACCATGCAAAACTGCTAAGTAGACATACACAGAAAATTTTGGACAAATATGGTAAAATAGTCCCAAAAATGGAGTGTTTTTATTAGCCTTAATAGCACAATAAAGAATTATCGCGAAGTATAGGCAAACAAAATTATATAGAAATTAGCACTTGGCTCGTAAAAATTCAGAATTTGAAAATGACTTAAAGCTAAAAAAAAGATTATTCAAAATACTGTTAGAAACCCACTCAATATATGTCATGGTAACATAGATTGGCTGGGTTTCTAACGGCATTTTGTATAATTATGATTCGAAAAACTGGTAAAGAAATAAATATGTAACAAATAAATGTTACCAAAGGCAAGATAAGTTACTCTCCTACCTAACTGGATAAGTTGTGTCTTTACTTGATATAAAAGGTTTATTCGGCTCGAAAAACAAGTAATGTTGAGCAGTACATGAGCACAAAAGATGACCGCATAAAACAATGCATTGCGTGCATTTTTCCTTCTGCTTTGGTAACATTTATTTTTATATATTTGTTTTTTTTACCACTTTTTCGAATCAACGTGGATTGTAAAATAAACCCTTTCATAGGCTTTCTAAAATCTCGCAAGTTTAGTGGTAAATGCTCTGACGAACTCTACAAGTATTTTAGTGGTGAATGCTCTGACGAACTGCAATCACTTGTGCCCCCACGATGTGAGCACCCTCGACAAACCCGACAGGCTGCTAAATCCCACCCCCACACTGTAGAGATCCCTAGATGTAAAAGATCTTTTTACTCCAATAGTTTCTTCCCCAGAACCGCTAGACTCTGGAATTCCATTCCAGATTCCTGCTTCTCCAACAGTACTGACGTGCAGAAGTTCAAGTGTAACGTGAACCGACATCTTGCTGCCCAAATCCCTACATAATACCCCAGTATTTGTTGCCCCTGATAGTAACCCCCTACACCAAAGTGGCAATTTGCCTTGTTTGGGGTGAAAATGTAATAAAAAAAAAATTTTTTTAAAGTTATCTCCTTTTGTTTTCAAGGTGGCATCACGATATCGTTGCTGTTTGTTTAGCCACAAAATTCGATTTCCTTCTTTAAAAATAAATCTATTTGACCATAAATTACAATGTGGAGCGATAAAATTGTCGTCCTAGAAAAGACGACATGATTCCATTTCCATTCGATGAAAACAATCTATTAGTTGCTCAGAGCGATATCATATCTGAAAGTGACACGATGCTCAATGGGTGAGATCAGAGATGCTGCACAACTCATGCTCTCTGCCGATCCAAGTTATGACAACAGGACTATTGCCAGCACCCTCAAAATACAAATCCGAACAGTTCAACGCTTGAGGGCACAGCTCAATGCATCGGACGAGCCAAGATTATAGTCTTTGGTATGGTTTCAAGTGAGGGCCAAATCTTGCCACCTTACATATTCGAAGTCTGCTTGAAAGCCAACATCAAAGTGTACCTGACTGTGTTGAAGAGTGTGAGGCAATCGGGTGGTCACTGGCATACCCTGTGTGTGGCAATAGGGTTCTGCGCCAGCCCACTACTTCAAAGAGATCCAGGCTTGGCTTCAGAAGAAGTGCTACGACTTTGTAGCCTTCTCTTACTGAACCCCTCCTCTCCTGACTTGGACCCACTGGGTTACTTCATTTGGTCATACATCGAGAACATCACCAACATGACCTCCCACAACACCAAAGCCAGCCTGATCGCTGCTATCTGCCGAGTATTTGCCGAACTCCCGCTGGCGCTTGTGGAAAAGTTATGCTCCCAGTTCTGGACCCATATCGAGGCAGCGATTGAGGCTTAAGACAACTACATTGAATAGATATCAGCTCTACTACATAATCAAGTTACTTGAATTGATTTTTTTTTTTCAATAAAAGTGTTAAGATAAAGCTGTAGTGTTGTTTCCTTTAGGGCGACACTTTTATCGTTCCACTCTGTGGTCGAACAGTCAATTTTGGGTGAAAACGAAGCAAAATACGTGAGATTTTCAAACGGTTCCTAAACCGCAATTATCAAGCGGGCGTTTAGGCAACGGACGTTTTGGTAAAGGGCGATTTGGCACAAACGAATTGGCCTGGACGATTCTTTTAACACGGAACATTTGGAGCTAAATAAATAAAATGCATAAAAATGGATTGAGTAAAAATTAAATAGCACTTCTTTACTTTCTTTCTACCTCAGCATTCACCGTTAAATTGACGATTTTGTTAGGTTTCCGGGTATGCTGAAACCGAATATCACATTTAAATTTTGGGCAGATAAGTCATTTTTAGATATTAAGATTTTTATTATCCAATGTAACCCTTTGTTTTTACTGGAGGCCATCTTTTTCCCAACTGAAAAGTACTAATGCACATACGTGTTACAAAACAACCCTCCCATGTTGACGCCACTAAGATTTATTAGAAAAAATGTTTTAATATCCGGAAAACTATTTGTCTGTCCCACATTTGAATGTGATATTCGTTTTCAGCATATCCCAAAAGCTACGAAGGTCGCCATTTTAAAGGTGAATGTTAAGGTGGAAAGAAAGTAAAGATTTATCAATTCAATTTTAATACGAGATTAAATTCTAGAAAGTTGTATTGTTTTTTAACATAATATAAAATGAATACATATAACACGAAATCTACAACCTTAACATAAAGGATTTTTTTTTTTTTTTTTTTTTTTTTTGCTAAATCAGTATTTTAGCATTTGTAAGCAGATGTCCCGAATAGTAATAGTCGGGAACTTGTAAACAACAAAAATAAAAACGACAAATTTGGTAGTTTTCTAACAGTATTGTGTTTAATTTTCGGAGGGGGGTCATTATTACGACTTTAAAGATGTGAGCGTCGCATGACCGCCATTTTTCTTATTCTCATGTAACACTCGGCACTACTTATTTTTCGAAACGAATAAACGCCATAGAAAACGTAAGAGAAATTAAATATTTTATCGACGCGTATACGCTTAATGTGTGGAAACTGCAAAAAAAAAGTATTTTATGTCGATGTTCGCGTGTCTTATAGACACACGAAAACTAAACTGGCGACGCAGTTACATGACTTAACTTCGGTTAACTTCATCCTGACTAGATAGTAAAAAATGTACATGTCTTACAATAGACAACAGAACAAAAATGTGGTCAAAATAACGAAAAGGCAAGATAAGCTACTCTTCTACCTAGCTGGATAAGTTTTTTCGGTGTTTTTACTTATTAATTACAGCATTTATTCGTTTCGAAAAACAAGTAATGCCGAATGTTACATGAGAAGAAGAAAAATGGCGATCATGCGACGCACACATCTTTAAAGTCGTAATAATGGCTAAAAAAAACAGAAAATTAAACATTTGGAGCTAAATAAATAAAATGCATAAAAATGGATTGAGTAAAAATTAAATAGCACTTCTTTACTTTCTTTCTACCTCAGCATTCACCGTTAAATTGACGATTTTGTTAGGTTTCCGGGTATGCTGAAACCGAATATTACATTTAAATTTTGGGCAGATAAGTAATTTTTAGATATTAAGATTTTTATTATCCAATGTAACCCTTTGTTTTTACTGGAGGCCATCTTTTTCCCAACTGAAAAGTACTAATGCACATACGTGTTACAAAACAACCCTCCCATGTTGACGCCACTAAGATTTATTAGAAAAAATGTTTTAATATCCGGAAAACTATTTGTCTGTCCCACATTTGAATGTGATATTCGTTTTCAGCATATCCCAAAAGCTACGAAGGTCGCCATTTTAAAGGTGAATGTTAAGGTGGAAAGAAAGTAAAGATTTATCAATTCAATTTTAATACGAGATTAAATTCTAGAAAGTTGTATTGTTTTTTAACATAATATAAAATGAATACATATAACACGAAATCTACAACCTTAACATAAAGGATTTTTTTTTTTTTTTTTTTTTTTTTTTTTTGCTAAATCAGTATTTTAGCATTTGTAAGCAGATGTCCCGAATAGTAATAGTCGGGAACTTGTAAACAACAAAAATAAAAACGACAAATTTGGTAGTTTTCTAACAGTATTGTGTTTAATTTTCGGAGGGGGGTCATTATTACGACTTTAAAGATGTGAGCGTCGCATGACCGCCATTTTTCTTATTCTCATGTAACACTCGGCACTACTTATTTTTCGAAACGAATAAACGCCATAGAAAACGTAAGAGAAATTAAATATTTTATCGACGCGTATACGCTTAATGTGTGGAAACTGCAAAAAAAAAGTATTTTATGTCGATGTTCGCGTGTCTTATAGACACACGAAAACTAAACTGGCGACGCAGTTACATGACTTAACTTCGGTTAACTTCATCCTGACTAGATAGTAAAAAATGTACATGTCTTACAATAGACAACAGAACAAAAATGTGGTCAAAATAACGAAAAGGCAAGATAAGCTACTCTTCTACCTAGCTGGATAAGTTTTTTCGGTGTTTTTACTTATTAATTACAGCATTTATTCGTTTCGAAAAACAAGTAATGCCGAATGTTACATGAGAAGAAGAAAAATGGCGATCATGCGACGCACACATCTTTAAAGTCGTAATAATGGCTAAAAAAAACAGAAAATTAAACAAAATACTGTTAGAAAACCACCAAATAGTGTCACCATGCCATTCATTGGGTGGGTATCTTACAGTGCTTTGGTGATTCATGGGGATAATAATAATCGCAATAAAACTACATTAATGGAATCCTGTTATTTAAAAATATTGAAGTAAATCTAAATGTTAATTCCCATAAATCTCTATAATATTCTGCGTGTTCCTTCCTTAGTCCGTACGTTACGCTTTGAAAGGGACTCCTAGTAATTTCAACGTGCAGTAATTCTTCACCAAACAAAGATATCAGTGCAATGTTATCTACAAAAAAGGAAACGTTCGAAAGGAACAGGGGAAAAAAGAACATTGTCTGCCAAGAGGTGCTGGACTGAATGAGTAAATTAAATATTGTATCTTATAATGTGATTTTTATTATTTGTATTGAACTATGTAGCACAATATTACTTTCTGAGTATTAATTAGTATGTATTAATTCATCTCATTTTGGGTTGGTTCTATATTTAAAATACAATGAACACTATCTTCATAGAAATTTTAATAATTTTCTGCATATTATCCGTTTTTCTGTCCAAAAAACTAATTTTTTTATGCTATCCAGAAAAATATCAGCTTCATCCAAACATATTTGTTGAATGAATATATTTCTCGTTCCATAGAATTTCCACAGGTCCTTCTAGTTTGCAATATTTTAGCTTTAGTGTAAAAAGTATGAACAACATTTTTTTGTTGCAAAATAACCATGAATATGTTAGGAATTTGTCACAAATTGATTGCTCGTAATAATCAACATCATTAACATAAAAATGTGTTTTCTTCACCAGTTACATGCGGATAACTTTTTCAGGGCAAGTACTCAAGTGAAAAAAAAAAAAACAGTGCCTCAGTGAGGCACATGCCTATAATATATTCCTCTGAAAAGGGCACTTTTAAAATAGGATCTTGTGATTTCTGAAAATTTATAATAACGTGGTGAATAATAGAAAATCAACACTTTCTATTCAACAACCCTGAGGTCAATTGCACAGCAACCGATAAAGCTGAACTGCTTGCCCAACTCTATCTTAGACCCCTCAATCCACTCCCTTTCAAATTTCCCTTTACAGACAGAAGTCACACTCGTAGATCTGAAAACCACTCCTTCTTATATCATAAAACAGCTAGAGACCTCCAAGACGTGTGAGCCTGATCTCATACCTGCCATACTAATTAAGAAATTATCTGCTGAACTAGCCCCTGTCCTCTTCAAACTCTTCAACAAATGCCTAGCCGAATCTTGCTTCCCTGATAGTTTGCCTTTATTGTACCAGTATTCAAGAATTCTAGTGAAAGAATTGACCCCCTCAATTCACTCCATCAGTCTGCATCCCCTCTTTGCTGAAATCTTTTTAATCCATCACATTAGTTCACCATCTTGTAAAAGCTAAGCTTCTTTCTGGTCAACCATGTGGATTTAGGCAATCCTATTCTACTATAGATACTTTAACAGTTATCTCTAAACTCATATACCATGCACTGGACAAGACAGGGGAAGCTAGATATATCCGAAACCTTTGACAAGGTCTGGTATGAAAGGCTTCTCACGAAATTAAATCCTATGGTATTTTTGGATAAATACTCAACATAATGAGATCCTTCCTAGACAAGAGAAAAATTCAAGTTGTACTCAATGGCCATACATCTTAACAACATGATATCAATGCAGGTATGCCCCAGGTCTTTATTATTTCTGGTATTCATAAATGACCTCCCTGATAAAATTGTCTCTGAAATGGGTATATTTACTGATGACACTATGCTCTATAAAAGACATGGAGGGAAAATGAATGAACACATATCCAAGGCAATATTAAAAACCCTAAAAAATGACCTTCGGTCTGTAGTGGAATGGGGTCGTAAATGGATGGTAACATTTAATGTTACTAAGGCTAAGCTTCTTTCTTTTACTAATTACAAAAGTCCTTCTCAACCAACAATTGCCATGACAAATAACACCCTAGCTAAGAGACCATCTTTCAAATTCATCGGTCTAATATTCACAGGTAACATAAATTCAAACAAATACATGGCATTGTCAAAGCTGCTGCAAAAAAGGTGGGCTCTCACTACCGTGCTAGAAAATTACTTACATAAGGTGAGTATCTTTTATCTTTACAAAGCCACAATTCACCCATGTATGGAGTATTGTTGCCACATCTGAGCTGATGCATCTACCACTAGTCTTTCACTTTTAAGCAAGGTCCAAAAGAAAGTCTCAAATCTAATAGGTCCTGCACTGTTGGCCAAGCTCCAACCTCTGTCCCATCACCACAGTGTTGTATCCCTGTTCTTGTTTTACAAGTACTTTAATTGAATGTGCTCTGAGGAACTCCAAGCACTTGTACCCCTTCAATATACATGTCCTGACTAACCCAACAAGCAGCAAAATCCCATCCCTTCACTGTTGAGGTGATTAGATGCCAGAAATCCTTCTACTCTAATAGTTTCTTCTCTCAGACTGACAGACTTTAGAATTCCCTCTCTGTTCTAAACTCCCTGACTTTACTAAACTGCAGAAGTTTATATGTAACGTGAATAGACATATCACTGCTTCTCTCCTTGCAGCCCCCTTTTAGATACAATCCCAAATAGTAGCTCCTTACGTTTTAAGTGGCAATATGCCGTGTTTGGGCAGATAAAGGGTAAAAAAATAAACTCATACAAAATTGAACTTGTATGTCAAAGTCCTGACACGTCTTCTAAAATAATATGGCAGCATTTTGTAATTAAAAAAATATCAACATTATGTTTAAACTTTTTTATTTTTGCTTCTAAATCCGTTAAATTATGTTTTTTAAATTGTGTGTGTGTGTGTGTGTGTGTGTGTGTGTGTGTGTGTGTGTGTGTGTGTGTGTGTGTGTGTGTGTGTGTGTGTGTGTGTGTGTGTGTGTGTGTGTGTGTGTGTGTGTGTGTGTGTGTGTGTGTGTGTGTGTGTGTGTGTGTGTGTGTGTGTGTGTGTGTGTGTGTGTGTGTGTGTGTGTGTGTGTGTGTGTGTGTGTGTGTGTGTGTGTGTGTGTGTGTGTGTGTGTGTGTGTGTGTGTGTGTGTGTGTGTGTGTGTGTGTGTGTGTGTGTGTGTGTGTGTGTGTGTGTGTGTGTGTGTGTGTGTGTGTGTGTGTGTGTGTGTGTGTGTGTGTGTGTGTGTGTGTGTGTGTGTGTGTGTGTGTGTGTGTGTGTGTGTGTGTGTGTGTGTGTGTGTGTGTGTGTGTGTGTGTGTGTGTGTGTGTGTGTGTGTGTGTGTGTGTGTGTGTGTGTGTGTGTGTGTGTGTGTGTGTGTGTGTGTGTGTGTGTGTGTGTGTGTGTGTGTGTGTGTGTGTGTGTGTGTGTGTGTGTGTGTGTGTGTGTGTGTGTGTGTGTGTGTGTGTGTGTGTGTGTGTGTGTGTGTGTGTGTGTGTGTGTGTGTGCAAAAGAACATCTGCAGTTTTTTATGTGCTTTTCAAAATGTGTCTTTTTTGCATGTAATAAAATTTTAGGACCTTCTACATATTATGGGTCCCAGAAATAAAAAATAAATCATAATTCTGTCAGTATTTAAAAAAAAAAAACAAGTATTTTATTTATTAACTGTCCTCCGTAAGAAACAAAATCTAATTGTTTCACTTTTTATTATTACTACCACAACAACAGCAACAATAATAATGGAACATGAAGAAAGTCAAGATACATTTGAATATATTTTAATTCATGCAGATTTTGTATTTATTATCATAGAGTTAATTCTCTATCGCTTTTTTATATAGTGTACTAAATATATAGTAGTTATTTCAAAAGTTAAACTAAAAAATATGAACTGGGTGCCATCAGCTAGAATTGAAACCAAAACATATAATGCTCCAGCCTTAATCGTTATCATTTGAGCTATCATCAGATGGCTAAGAAATTGTTAAAAATGAACCGACTTTAGCATATAAATGCGTATTAGTACATGTATACGAGAGTACTTTAACTCAACTTACACCTACTAAGTTCAATCTTTTTTCCATTTTTACCCCTTAGCAACTATTTTTACCCACTAAAACCCCATAAAAGATCGATTCACAAGAAAAGCAATCATTTGACCCACCTCGCACCGCTCTGCGAGCTTGCGGCTCAGTGGAGATGTAGTTTGAACTAATGGAGACAGACAGACACACAGTCACTGTGGGTTTATAAATTAGATTACTTTTTTTAGCACTCCACCTGACAAAATGTATCTACCCGGGTAACGCCGAATAAATACAGCAGATAAAAGGTTCGGTTATTCTGTTTGATGGAACATTAAAGTTTATGGTCATTTAATGCTGGGAAGATTTTTTCTTGGAAAAATGATTTCTTTTGAAGATGAATCGTTATATGAACAATAGTCCGAACCATAAATTACCGCAGTAAGGATGTGGTGTACTTGTTTTTAGGTATTATTAAAAATAAATAACAAATAAATGGATCGACTGTGGTCAAGGACGATCTGAAAGCTCTCATTTATTGACTATTTCGCTGAAATGTACAGGAGGGCGCCAATTGTTTCCCTGGATTGCTCCACTTATTCTTGATCATCATCTTATAATATCAAGTGTTTAGCAAAAAAGGCCTAAATTATCATTTTTTAGTCTTTGGTATGACTCTATTAAGTGTTGAACTCCAGTATCCTGCCTCATTGGTAGGGCTATAACAACAGAATATTCTTTTAATTGTTTTGACTCTCTAGTATATATCCGACATAGTTAGACACAGTTAATCAACCGAGAACTACATCATTCTATATAAAAGCATATAAGATATCAACGGATACACACTTGAGAGTCAAAACAATGAAAATAATATTCTGTTATCCTAGCCCAACTCATTAGGTAATATTCTAACCAGTATGTCAAATAGGCCAACTTCAGATTCAACGCTGTCTAAAATTTGCTACCGACTTAAAATAAATGAAATATTCACATAACTAGAACTCAACCACTTCAGTTATTAAAATATTTAGTTAATGAATTTAGCCCGATAATTCAAAAGGCGAGTTGTATAGTATACTCTGCAATGATTGTATAAAAATTTACATTGGTGAAAATCAAGACTCTTTCAACAAAAGAGTGTATAAACACACACACAAAAAAAGTCTTCAACAAAACTTTATCATCTATATTGTTTATCCATACATGTTTTCGTGGAAAATAAACTTTCATTTAATTTTTTTATAAAATAAATATACTAAAATTATAAAATTGGTTATAAATTTTGAATCAAATAATGTCAACAATAAAGCAGGTGTTAGAATGAAATACTCCAAATAATAAACAACAAGAAAATTCCTCCTGGTTATGATTGCGAAGATCGAAAGTCCTGGATATAGACCATATGACGACCTTAGATAATTGTTACAACGGTTACCTCATGTACTTAAACGATTGCGTGCAGAGGCGGAAAAATAATTTAAAAATTAATTTGCCTGGATATATATATATATATATATATGTATATATATATATGTATATATATATATATATATCTGGGTAGTTTTTTTTTTGTTTATATCCGTTAGAAGCGCTGAGTGAAATTTTAAGAATAAAACATGTATAAATACATTTGAAGCCAAAAGTGCAACGTGAAATTTTTTTATAAATAAACGGGTGTTTATTTTTAAAGAAATATATTTCGGAGTAAGACTCCTTTGTCAATCTTTTTTTTTTTTCCTCTTCTTCCTCGACATAATGTAATGGAAGGTAGTTCGATGAAGAGTCCACGTGCTGTTGTTAACTGCGGAGTTTTTATGAAGCCGGATAGGTGACGAGTGGTCATGCATTTTGAAAATCTGGGTAGTTTTTTTGTTGTTTATATCCGTAAATGATGTTATAGTTATGTGTTTTCATATTCTCAGCCTCGACGTAAATCAAGAAAAACTTCTCTTATAGTCGTAATTTTCAAACCGGCTGGTCGTTGTCTGAACCGTGTTTTTGTTACGTTGTGTGTATGTGTATATGAATATGTTCCGTAACGACGTACATGTTAAATAGTAGGGTTTATATTTTATCTGTGTATTCATGTACGTGTAAATACGTGTATGTATATACGTTGTATCATTTAGTTGACCGTCTGGTGTGCATATTTTAACATTTATGCAACAGTTCTAACAGGAAACGATTGACGTATCGAAACAGTTGTAGATAAACAGTTCTTTTTTTTTAACAGCTGTAAATAAACACAACACATACCTGGATTATATGCGAACATTTATTTTCATGATTCCGGTCGGCATCTTCAGAGATTACAACGTCTTCACATCTTAGCTGCCTGAGAAAACACCGCTCCCTGCGTCATTGAGAGACCAACTCCTTGAATCGTCCGTTCTCTCTGATGTTCAGCTAACGACTCCTAGAATCTCTAAAGCTATATCTCATGTGTCTAAGACCCCAACCGCTGTCGTAACATCAATCTGGTTATTTGTTTATCCAAACCAAAAAATTATGTCTTCCTGTATTTTCTAAAATCACATTGTTTTCTTGGTTTATTCACAGTCTTCTATTGTTATATCAGCGTATTTCTTATTTAGGATCCATGTATCTACATTACGTTCTTTGTATATATTTTCATGCAATAATAACCTATATGTTAATACTTTTAACGTACTACGTACGTACGTGTGTTACGGTTCCCAGATTATAAATTATTCGGGATTTATTAAAAAAAAAGGAGGAGAGAAGGTGATAACTAGGGCTGTGACAACAGAATATTATTTCCATTGTTTCGACTCTCGAGTATATATCCGTTAATATCTTATATGTTTTTACATAGGCTGATGTGGTTCTCGGTTGATTGACTGTGTCTAACTGTGTCGGATATATACTCGAGAGTCAAAAGAATAAAAAGAATATGCTGTTGTCATAGCCCTAGTGATAACACACTACAAACATTAAATTAGTATATAAATACGCTAAGTTAATGTTCGTTGAATGTTATCACCTTCTATCCCCCTTTTTAATAAATAGGATCTCCCGATCATTGAAAACGCAATGTAAAAATAAAAAAATTAAAAAGTAAAAAAAATGTAGTCGCTTTTTGGCCGTACGTGAAACTAAAATATACTTTCATGGTCTTCTATGATAAATTATAAGGATAATATCTGTACTGTCTAAAGATGATATAATGATATCGTGGGGTTTCCGTTCGCGCCGGGCGTCCATACAATGGAAATATGTCACAGACTCCTATAAAGATATTGGACTACTTAGATAAACAATTTAGTTTTAACAAAAGGGCTCCAATAATATTGCAGGGTCTCCATTCATGCTGAACATCCACAGAATGCCCTGCAGCAATACATTAAATATGAGAGATGTCACTGTAGAATTTCCACAGATCCCGCTAGTATGGAATAAATAAAATAAACAGCATACGGTACGTGGTGGAATAATACACGTGAGGTCGTATTGTAAACCGTGAGTATACATTGTTAGGTCGTTCATATCCATTAAATGTAAAGCTGCTGTCAGAAAACAAGAAGCGACAAACGCTGTGAATGAAACAAAAAGAATAAAAACGTTATGGCATATAGAAAAAGAGACAACGAGTTTCATTCTATATTCAAAAGCAACTTTATTTGTCATCTTCGTTAGTAGCGGGCATAAGAGAGAAACGGGTTAGTAGGAGAGATCAGTGTTCGTGCGCGCTTGTATTTAAAGTAGTCGTGAAAAAAAGTTCCTGATATGGGGACGTACATTAGATATCCGACAGGCCTGTTGAAAGAGAGAGAAAAGTGTTCAATGTGTTTACTTGTTGTAGGAGCGTGCGTCCGATAGTAGAGACGGGGCGAAAGGGTTAGTGTCTCGTGGTAGGAAAAAAATTTTATGTGAAGCGCACGTGGAAGCATGTTTTGACGATAGCCATGGTGGTGTGTTGTACTCACGTTAGCCTGGGGTAAAAGGCCAAAGGCCTGGCCAAATGTCTGCTGCCAGCGAGGGCAAAGGAGAAAGAGGAAGAAGAGTTGCCAATTTCGCCTTTTATGATGATCACGTGATTGAGAGCTGGCTTGTGATTAGACAAGCCAGGGAGACGGATGATTTATATCTTGAGCCGCAAGATTTTGTCTCTGCCCGCTGGTGTAGCAAGTTTCAACTGCTACAGGCATATCCCCTACCAACTAGTATGACTTCAAGTCGATTCTGTAACGTGCTGTTTGTGTCTAATAGGAGTTACTATATGTTGTGGGGTACAAATCACCCCTATTTGAATACGAAGTGGAATCAACCAGTCCTATAAATAACACTGGTTTCAGAGACTAAAGGAAGACATTCATACCATGTTTAACCGCATGCTACGAACACTTTCCTCTCATACTACTTTAGTGGCTCCTGTATTCTTTATAATAAATACATATTATATGTTATAAACTTTACACTACTTGTGGTTTCTTTCATTTGTAACCCCTAGCACGGGGTCTACAACAACTGGCTGACGAGGACGATTCAAGAACTTCCCGAATTAATCTACAATAATTGCTACCAACAACTGAATGACGAATATTCGGGCAAGGAATTTACTCTAAAAATAAAACAGCAATTGGAAGCCAGCATTTGACGACCAAAAGGATTCAAGAAAAAAGAACACACGCGGATATTCGAAATAATGTTTTCCTATACTCGGGCGAAATTCGAAACTTCAAAGGTATTTATTTTTCAAAAGTTTGGTGAAGAACGGGAAAAACTATTTGTCTACGTTGGAAAAAAGCAACATTCAAGCATAAAAATCCACAAATACGGGATAAAGAACACTTCGAAAAAAGGACAACAATTCTTGCCAAAAAAAAAAAAGATTTTACAAAGACGTCATCAAAAAACCTTATCTTGCTGTTAAAAAAAACTACTAAAACGTAAACTACGACCTAAAACAGAACTTATAAGACGAATTGCGTGGAGAATTATTATTACTGAATTAACGAGATCAAGTTTTCAGTAAGTACAAAAAAACTTTGTCGTTCTAAAAAGCATGTCTTGCTAATACGTCTTATGGTTAAAAGGCATTAGCGTTGGAAAAAAGAAAAAAAAACTCCTGCAAAAGCAAATGAGATATTTTATTGGCTAAAGCGAATATTTGCACATATTAAAAAAGACGTCGGATTTTAATTTGATTAAAATAATATTTTCACTGGTCAACGGGACTGCACATCGAAGAAGAAGAAAAAACGATTTCGCTAAGCACGAAAAATGTGTCAACGAAAAAAGGACATTCTTTTTTGCAGAGATCAAAAAGAATAGCCAATATTACATAAACGCTATAAACTCTCTTTCACAGATAAGTAATTTTTTCTTTTTAAAGAAAAAAGAGGAAAAAATGTGTAGGATCAACAAGGAATTGAACCCAGTACCTACACGTTACGGAAATTGAAAAATGACAAACGAAATATACTGCTTTCTGTATGAATGCAAACGCCGAATTTTCTCAGAAAATTGCCACACGAGGAAAGAAATATTCGTTGAATAACCAGGTACGAATTTTGTAAAGTTTTTTTTCTATAGAGTTGGTACTATAGGAATAGTAAATCAACGAATTCGGTTGTTCTGTCATATTAAGTAATTCTATACCTCCCAAAAAATCAGAAACAAAACAAAGAGAAACAATTGAGAATACAGAAACAAAACGAAGACAAACAGTTAAATTTAATAAAATATCTCGAAGAACGAGGAAGAGAAAAGAAAGAAATGAACGAACAAATGTTGGAAAAGCAGTTAGATTTAATGAAATTTTTCGAGGAAAAATAGGAAAGAGAAAGAAAAGAAATGATTGAGCAAATATTGGAATTTAAAAAATTATATTTAGAGCAACAAAACCAGTCAGATAAAAAATGGATTTGATAACGCAAGTTTTAGTAAATAAGGACAGCGGAGAAGAAACCAGTACGGCTTTTTCACAAAATGCGATCTGGCCAGCTATTGATATATTTCACTCTGCTCCTGAGGAAGATCTAACGTTTGAGGCATATTTCAGAAGATTTGAAGACCTTTTTAAAATTGATTGCAGTGCATGGACGGATCAAAAGAAGGTTCGTTTATTGCTACGGAAGTTAGGTACACCTGAACATAACAAATTCGTGAACTATATTTTACCAAGAAAAACCAACGAATTGTCGTTTGACGAGACAGTCAAACTATTAATGGAGTTATACTGTCCAAAAAGAAGGCTTTTCCATAAAAGATGGAAATGCATGAATCTTACACGTAAGGAGAATCAAGACTATATGACATCTGCGTCTGTAGTTAATAAGCACTGTGACGATTTCAAATTGTCATTAACGGCGGACAATGTCAAATGCTTAATAGTCACACAAGGTTTAATAATCACAAAAGACGCCGATATAAGACATCGTGATCTAAATAAATTAAAATTAGAACCTGATTTGACGCTTCATAAACTGGCAAGATTCACGAAACATAGAGGAAACAGGTATTGCGCACATAAAAAAAAATACGCTTCAAAAATAAAGGACACCCGCCCGCCAACAATTACCAACGAAGAGGCAAAAAGAACCCTTCACAACATTATCAGGATAGACAAAATCCTAGGACCCTTTGTAGCAAATGTGGAGGACCTCATGAGTACAATGCATGTCGGTACCAAAGGAAAATAACATGTGACCTATGCAAGCGAGCAGTACACAAGGCCTCATATTGCAGAGCAAAAGTAGCAAAAAGGAACTACGTAAAAACTGAAAAAATGGACCCTTCACCAACAGAGAACATAAGGAAGTGTGTTACGGTGAGAATCAAAAATAAAGAAGTAAAACTGAAGCTCGATTCAGGGTCGAATTTATCAATTACAAATTTTCACACGCGGAAGAGAATAGGAAAGCCCACGATGACAAAGACGAATAAAGTCGCAAGATCAGTAACTTGTGAAAAAATAAATTTTGAGGATGAGGTATTTATAAATGTGTCACTAAAAAGAACGACAAAAGCTAAAAGTGTTCGTTGTAAGTGTTAACAAGCATCTCTCCCCCCCCTCTCTGGCTTTCTTACTCTTTCTGTTTTCTCTCTCTGTGTCTCTATAAGAGAATAGAGAAGGAGAGAGGGAGAGAGGGAGAGAGAGAGATAGAGAGAGAGGTGAGTAAACGTGGAGGTAGACACGTTTACCAGAACCAAAGGTCAGCTGACCAAATTACGTATGTGTGACGTGGTTGGCTAGATCTGTGAGATTTGATTTGAGCTTTGAAGAAGACGGACGTTTTTCCGTGGTCTCCCCCTCTTAACTGGGGAGGGGGAGACTAACGCTGACGTGTGTGAAGAAGAGCCCACACAAGCGATTTCACTTCCACTTCTGCAGAACCTCTGGGGAAAGTGAAATAAAAAAAACTATAAAACCATTTCATCGTCTTGGAGTGATAAATCTTCGTCAAACAGGTATCAAGTCTCCCTCCAGGATGAGAAATTTCCAGATTGTTCGTTTTGAAGAAGCAGAGGTAGGTTCAGAAATTACATGTCACACACACGATTCCCTTTATGATAATCAAACACACAACCATTTATATTAGAGACAATCATACGCACAAGGAATCTTTTTATTTATATTAGAGACAATCACACGGAATCTTTCTTATGTTATATAGAAAACGTAAAATGTGCCCCTAAATGAAGAACTCTATATAACATATTCAAATGTAACGAAAGCTCAATTTGGTACCCCTCAAGGATAACCTCGATGATTACGATATGTAACACATATTAAATTTGGTGCTCGTCGACCAGTCGCATCACCGATGCGATAATCGAACCTGTGTTTAAGAAAATACAACGTGGAAGCATGGAGATTTAGTGTCAAGAAAAAAGAAATAGACTAAAAAAAAGAAAAAAAAAGGACAAGAAAAACAATAAAATGTATGGAAAAAAAAAGAAAAAAGAAAGAACAGTAAAAAAAATACAAATCAACGCACACACAACGTAGGGTCCATTAAAACACTAGGCGAATTAGAAAAATAATTAATAAAATAAAAGAAAAGCAATACACACGTACAACCTTTTCACGAAGAAAGAAAAGGAAGACATACAGACACACAGATGTAAAACTTTATATATAGAAAATAGTAAAAAAAAAATGTTTATCGTATTGGGAATTAGCTCGTTATGAACGAAGAAAAATATCACTTAATGTCAAAATTAGAAGGGAAAAACAAAGAATGACCTTATTTTGTAAATTTTTAACAACAGCCAGTGAGAAAACCAAAAAGAAAAAAAAAAGAAATAGAACATATGATTGTAACGAGCCTTTACCACAAAGATAAACACGTCAATCACAAATATGTGTTATGAATATTTTGTGTCATTTTTAAACTGTGAACTAAATGTAACTTTTAATGAAAAACAATATGTACTGTTGATGAAAAGACAATAGTCATGTCCTGTAAAATGATTTTTTTTTTCTTTTTCGCTGATTGTGCGAATTTTTTCGTAGGAATTTTTTTTTTTTTTTTTTTTGCTGACGTGGACAAAATTTTGTTGTTTGTATTTTTGTTATTGCTAAGATGGGACTTTGTGATTGCTTATAGGATATTTTTGTATTTTTTAATTTATTATTTTTATGTAATTGATGTGTTGTCAAACGGTATTGGCAGAATTTTCTTGTTCTTTGACATGTATTTTTTTTCGCAGAATGGTGAGGTGAAATCTTTGCTTGTGGGGTCTATTGAAAGAATGATTAATAAAAGAAAGAACGTGTTGTTAATTAATTAATTAATAATCATAATAGTAATAATAAAATTGGGAAAAAGAGAAAGAAATAAGATTTAAACAGTGTAATAAATAATAATAATAATAATAATAATAATAATAATAATAATAATAATAATAATAATAATAATAAAGTTTCGGAAGGGTCAAAGGTTCAGTCGGTATTAATTTCAATTTTCGAAAAGTAGAATAAATGTTCTATTCGACATGAGTGACGTTTTCACCACATAAGTAAGGGAGAAAAAAAAGGATAAATATAGGGTTAAATAAACTATATGAAGAAATGAAAAAAAAAGTGGGGCGTGAATGGAATTTAATTTCTGTGGCAAGCATGTTAGAATTTTGGAGAGGTGTTGAATTACATGGGTAGTCATTAATTTCATTATTCTCGGGAAATGATTCGAATTTTATTTTTTTATCGTGATTTCTGTTGATTTCGAGTAGAATCAACATGGAGCAAGTTTGAGTACTTCATGTGTGGAAATCCGATGTTTTCCGTGAAGTTATGTGTCTTCAAGGCAGGTTGCGCTTACCGACTTTGGAAAAAAAAAAGTTTTTTCTGACATAGCAGTAAACGGAATGTATTCTGTCCAGCGTGAGCGGATCTAGTTGTAATCAACTTCAGAGAGCAAATGAAATGCCCTTTGACATGGCGTAAGGGGCAGGGTGGGTGCAATGGCTGACGTGGCCATTATGTTACGAATCGCTCAAGAGAAGATGAATGAAATATGTATGCAAGTACTTAGGAAAATAGAAGGCTACCCACCATATGGAATGTTAAGAGGTTTTTTGTTTCCCACAAAATACTAGTAATAAGAGTAGGCTTATGATGAATAGGATAAGGCTTGGGATGGAAAAATTTTTTAAAGTGTAAAAAAAAAAAAAAAAAAAAAAAAAAAAAAAACCATGCTGGGTGAATTTAATTGGTATTATTAAATTAAATTATTTTGGAATAGATTTGGTTGGTTTAGTTATATTTTAGGGACGTTTAGCGCGTAGTTGCATTTTTTCATGAGAATTACAAGGCGATTAGGCTGTAGAAAGCAGTTTTTTCTGTTGTTTTATTTTTTTTATAAGCCACGGTATTGTCACATATTAGAAAATTTGGCAGGGGAAATACTATTTTAGAGTAATGAGTACCCTGTTAAAACAATACTAGTGGTTCCAGTGAGTTGGAAGATGCCACGTAGGCCCAAGCAACGGCAATAAGTCTTGTCCAACAAAAGTCTGGCGTGCGAGGTCGCGATAATTCCTCAGGGTACGGAGCGGCTGGACAGTCGGTACCAAGCCTAATCACGAGGAGATAGAAGAAAGGGAAAGATGCAGATTACGTAAGGGACAAGATAGAGCCTTATTATTTTTTTATTTTTTTAGAGGAATGTGTGAGGGATATCTGGGTTGGAATCTTGGGACTTGCTGGGAATGCGGAAAAATCACAAAGGGAAAGCTACTTAGTTAGAAATCGATGCGCAAGTAAGCTTTGGCGCAATAGTTAGGGAGTGATGATTCCGTATCTTGTCGGGTTCCAGGAACTCAAACAGGCTCCGAGTGAATCAGTATGAAGGCGTATCTTGGCTTAGACCAACCAAGGGAGTTAGTAGAAGAGCTTTGTGAAGTCCCGAAGTAGTAGATAGAATAGAACAAAGCTCCAGTAATAGGACCACTCAGAGAAAGACGTCAGGGCATTACAGTAAAGGAAAAAAACTGGGACTTAGGCCTATGCTGAAAGTCGAGAACGCGAGTATGATGGTTGGGTCGGTAGAGCATCAGACTTTTAATCTGAGGGTCTGGGGTTCGAGTCCCCATGCGATAAAGCTACCACCAACATGGAGCATTCGACGTTCTGGTCGTAATTGCGATATGCTGGCCCCATTTCGAAAAAGTGATCGAAAATGGAGTCTCCATTTGTTTGGCCAAGTGGTCCAAATAAAGAGCAGAGTCAGTGGAAAATATCCAACAATGCGACCGCCTAGACAAGAGGTATATCTGCAAAGCTGTATCTTTGTCTAACTTGGAAGCAAGTTAATGTCGAGGAGGGACTTTCGAGAAGCAGCAGAAGGGTTGATAGTGTAGTAGAAGAGTACTGGTGCCTGATCTTTCTTCGAAAAGGGGTGAGTCCGGAAAGTGAAAAAATAAAGATGTACTTCGGACATAATTATTTTTTTAGTTAGTTAGTTATTAAAAATGTATGGCTTGCCATACATTTTGATAAAAAAGGGGTGGAGAAATGTTAACGAGCATCTCTCCCCCCCTCTCTGGCTTTCTTACTCTTTCTGTTTTCTCTCTCTGTGTCTCTATAAGAGAATAGAGAAGGAGAGAGGGAGAGAGAGAGATAGAGAGAGAGGTGAGTAAACGTGGAGGTATACACGTTTACCAGAACCAAAGGTCAGCTGACCAAATTACGTATGTGTGACGTGGTTGGCTAGATCTGTGAGATTTGATTTGAGCTTTGAAGAAGACGGACGTTTTTCCGTGGTCTCCCCCTCTTAACTGGGGAGGGGGGAGACTAACGCTGACGTGTGTGAAGAAGAGCCCACACAAGCGATTTCACTTCCACTTCTGCAGAACCTCTGGGGAAAGTGAAATAAAAAACTATAAAACCATTTCATCGTCTTGGAGTGATAAATCTTCGTCAAACAGGTATCAAGTCTCCCTCCAGGATGAGAAATTTCCAGATTGTTCGTTTTGAAGAAGCAGAGGTAGGTTCAGAAATTACATGTCACACACACGATTCCCTTTATGATAATCAAACACACAACCATTTATATTAGAGACAATCATACGCACACGGAATCTTTGATGTTATACAGTGTATACACCCAAACGTAAAAAGTGCCCCTAAATGAAGAACTCTATATAACATATTCAAATGTAACGAAAGCTCAATTTGGTACCCCTCAAGGATAAACTCGATGATAACGAATATATAACATAAGGAACGCAATGAACTTATTCGGGGCCGATGGGATTCAGGAATTTGAATTATGGGACTCGCCAATGAGTGATTTTTGTCACAAAGTCGAAAACCTAACGGCCGAAGCCGACAAACTCAAAAAAGATCTTAAAGAATCCTTCCCAAGTGTTTTCTCTAAAAAGCTTGGCTGCTGCACAAAAATAAAGGCGAGATTCGAATTGCTGGACGAAGCAAGACCCATATTCAAAAAGCCACGGAGCGTACCGTTCGCTTCGAGGGAAAAAATTAAAAAAGAATTGGAAAGATTAGTTAACACAGGGATTTTAACCCCTATTAACTATAGTGAGTGGGCAGCCCCCACCGTATACGTGAACAAAAATCTAAAGAGATTAGGGTATGCGCGGACTTTTCGACCGGATTGAATGCGGGGCTCAAGGACCATCACTACCCACAACCAAACCCAGACGAAATATTTGCTAAGTTAAATGGCGGAAAATACTTTTCCAAAATAGACTTAAGCGAGGCGTACCTACAAATACCAGTAGAGGGAGATAGCTCGGAACTTTTGTGCATCTCAACGCACAAAGGACTTTATAAATTCAATAGATTAGCATTTGGTATAAAAGTAGAACCTGCAATTTTCCAACAGGTAATTGATACTTTGCTAAGCGGTTTGGATTTCGCAATAGGCTATCTGGACGATATTCTTATGCGTAGTCAAAATGTTGAACAACATAGAGATCATGTATTTCAAGTCTTTGACAGAATCAAAGAATACGGCTTCACATTGAAGGAAGCAAAATGTGAATTTTTTTTCGGAACGAATTAAATACCTGCGTCATATAATAGATACGGACGGGAGGAAACTCGATCCAGACAGGTCCACAGCTATAAAAGACATGACAGAACCTCATAATGTAACTACATTGCAGAGTTTTTTAGGTCTCGCGAATTATTATTAAACGTTCATTAAGAACATGCATGAATTGCGTGGGCCATTGAATTACTATTAAAAAAGGACAAAAAAATGGAGCTGGACGCCTGAGTGCCAGGCAGCGTTTAAGAAATTAAAAAATGTATTAACCTCAGATTTATCCCTGACTCATTTCAACCCGAAACAAGAGATTATTGTCGCAACTGACGCAAGTTCTTATGAGATCGGGGCGTGCATTCTACACAAGATGCCTGATGGGTCCACTAAGCCGATCGCCCATGCATCAAGAACTTTACTTCCTGCCGAGAAGAATTACTCCCAAATCGAAAAGGAAGCACTGGGGATCATATTCGGTGTTACAAAATTCCACCGATTTTTACACGGTCGTGAGTTTAAATTGTAAACTGACCATAAGCTGCTTATAACCATCTTTGGCTCTAAAACAGGTCTGCCAACTTACACAGCCAACAGACTGCAAAGATGAGGAACCATTCTACTGAATTACGATTTCAGTATGGAATTTCTTACATCTGCGAAGTTAAGTCACGCAAACGGATTGTCACAATTAATCCCGAAATCAAGGGAACCACTAGAAGACACAGAAATAGCGTCACTACAAAATTAAAAGGACTATACAAAAGTGCAACTTGGACGTCTTCAAGTTCAACATAAACAAATTCCTGATTAATCGCCCCCTTAAGTAAGACGCTTTAGCAAATCTCCAATACCAACTATTACTACGATATTATCCCATCGATTATTGTACACAAAATAACCCTTATCCCCGAGTAGCTTAAGGGCCTTGATAATTGGTGATCCCCCATGTAAAAAAAAAAAATACTATGTAATACGATCAAAGAACTACCAGTCACTTTGGAAGATAGTTTCATCAAAGAAATGAAACAAAAAATTCAATCGGCGGTGGAAACTTATTCTATGTGCAATGAG
The DNA here is from genome assembly GCF_053919585.1 of Euprymna scolopes. Classification (NCBI taxonomy): domain Eukaryota; kingdom Metazoa; phylum Mollusca; class Cephalopoda; order Sepiida; family Sepiolidae; genus Euprymna; species Euprymna scolopes. The sequence goes on along the minus strand of NC_136499.1, from coordinate 26,472,584 downwards.
GTACTGTGTACCGAGAAAGAGTAGTAATCCCAGCTACACTACAAAAGAAAATTCTAAAGGATTTCCATACGGGGCACCCTGGGGCTACGCAAATAAAGAGCCTCATGAGGTCCTACATTTACTGGAAGAGTATGGACACTGATATAGAAGGCACGGTAAAGTCGTGTAAGGGTTGCGCATTGGCTGCAAAAGCGCCCCCAATACAATTTAACCCGTGGCCTATCCATGGCAAAGAATACACGTAGATTACGCAGGCCCACTGGATGGAAACTATTATTTAATAGTGGTAGAGAGTTTTTCAAAATGGCCTGAAGTATTTCGAGGTAAAAGTTCAATAACGGATTTTACAATCAGTGCTCTTCACGAATTGTTCGATAGGTTTGGTGTGGTTGATTGTCTAGTGTCAGACAATGGCATACAATTCACTTCAGCACGTATGAAGAGAATAAGACGTGCTGAACACGAGCAAAGTTGAACCTCCGGTAGCCACACTTAACAGATTAAGCAACTGGTTTTTTTTTAAACGATGCTGTTTACGTAGAAACAGTAAAAAATGCACTTAAACGTATTACAAGTAATTAATCTCTGGAGCCGTTATTATTCATATATATATATATATATATATATATATATATATATATATATATATATATATATATATATATACATTCTAAAAAATAATAATTTTCAGACTTATACCCTTGAAAAGTTAGTCTGAATGAAAAGCGTTTCGGGTGTATTTTAACGATCTTGTTTTTAATCGACTTATTTATTTTATTGAATTGTACATTTGTTACATGTAACTTCCCCCATTTTTTCCTTTTCCTCGCCCCTGTTTTCCATCTTATTTTAGTCGATTGAATTTCCACTATGGTTCACTTCTTTATGATTATTCTAAAATTTTGACAATCGAATAAAGATATATATATATATATATATATATATATATATATATATATATATATATATATATATATATATATATATAATCAGAATGATGAGATTAATTAGATCACAAATTATTGAATTTTGTGATATCAAGTCTTATGAAATATTTTTGGGAGGTAATATTTTTTATATTAGACAATCCCAGCCAAATAAAAATTTCTCAATATACTAGATAGAGCAAATTAAAAATTTATAGTTTTTTTTTATTTAAATTTCATTCAGAAAAATATAATTTTTCAAAGAAAAAATCTATTATTGCAACAAAGAATACAATATTCAAAGCAATTTACTGAATCTGTGGATTTCCGATGCATGCTTATCTCCTCAGAGGAAAGTCATTAGCAAAATATTAAATCTCGTTTGATATAATTTTAAAACGTTCTTATGTATGCAATCATTATTTAGAGAACAGAGCTCTTTATTTTGGCAGTTACATGTATTTATACAGGTCATATTTTGGGGGGTATGAGCTTTTTTATTTTTATGTGATTGGAAGATATGGTTGTTTGTGCTAAATTCAGCATAGTTCAGTGTATTTTTATAGAGTTTTTGTTTAATAATTGTTATACCGGCCTTCCTTGAACTTACACCGATTAGCACTATAAATAGTGCTAGTAATTCCAACACCGGTGAGAGAGGTGCGACTGCACTTCACCTGCTAGCCGAGTGCCCAGCAGATATACACGCTTTCCTATCTTTGTACATTTTTGTTAATACACTTGTTCCTTAACTGAACCTCGACTTGATTGTTCTTATTTTCACTGTTGTTCCACAACATATATATGCGGCTATTTAAAGGAGTTTTCTACTATTTTGGAAAGGTCATTATGTATGTTTGTTTTTATGTTCGGGTTAAAAGGTGAATTGAACCATATGGATTTCTTTCATCCTAGTCGTCTATTTTTCTTATTTAATTTGTGGTGAGAATTTCTATTAGTATTAGCATCTTTTGGGATTGCCTTATTTTTGCTCGGAATAGATTGTAATTTATTATGATTACCTGTCTTTAGAGTCATATTATGGCTAATGACTGATTTTAACTTTTTAACCGTAAAGTCTTTTTTGTTGTATTCTATATCAAGTATATAGAAGCTAGAAATAACGTTAAGAAAGAAATAGCGACAGCTAAGAGAGAATATACGGAAACCACTAAAAAACGCATCGAAGCACAAAAACTAGGAACTCGAGACTTCTGGAAAATCTACAACAGTGTAGTAAATAATGGGCAATCAACAATTCCCCCACTAACCAACAATCACGAGGTTGTCTCCTCAGCAACCGACAAGGCTAACATGCTTGCCAGTCGGTTTGCCTCAAACTCCACCCTGGACCCTTCCAACCACCCCCTACCTGACTTTCCTATGCAGACAGACGCCATGCTAGACGATCTGAAAATCACCCTTCCTCAGGTGCATGCTATCATAAAAAACCTTGACACTTCAAAAGCATGTGGATCCGATCTTATCCCAGCTGTGCTATTAAAAAAGTGCTCAGCCGAAGTAGCTCAAGTTCTCTCCAAACTCTACAACAAATGCCTTAATGAAGCTTGCTTTCCGGGCTGTTGGAAAACTGCTTCTGTGGTACCAGTATTCAAGAATTCTGGCGAAAGGACTGACCCATCAAATTATCGCCCCATTAGCCTCCTCCCACTTTTTGCCAAATATTTGAGACCTTAATTAACCATGCTCTAGTCCATCACCTTACAGATACTAAACTTCTGACTGACCAACAATATGGATTTAGACAAGCCCGTTCCACAGCAGACATCCTCACTGTAATCTCTGAACGTATATACCATTCACTGGACAAAGCGGGGGAGGGCAGAGCAGTAGCTCTTGATATATCTAAGGCTTTTGACAGGGTATGGCATGAGGGTCTCCTCAGGAAAATTAGATCATATGGTATCACTGGTAGAATACTTAACATAATTAAATCCTTCTTAGATAAGAGAAAAATCCAGGTTGTCCTCGACGGTCGTACATCTAAACAATATGATATAAATGCGGGAGTGCCCCAGGGTTCTATCCTTCGACCTCTATTGTTCCTGATATTCATAAATGACCTCCCCGACAAAATTGCCTCTGAGATGGGTATATATTCTGATGACACTACACCCTATGGCAGGCACGACAGGAAGACGAATGAACACATATCTAAAGAAATGGCAGAAACACTAGAGGAAGACCTCCAATCAGTAGTGGAATGGGGACAAAAATGGTTTGTCACGTTCACGGCCGCCAAGACTAAACTAGTTTCATTCAATAATTACAAGAAACCCTCTCTACCACCTATAGCAATGGCTAACGACTCTTTATCTGAGAGTACATCTTTCAAACTCCTTGGCCTAACGTTCACAGGAAACATGAGTTGGAACAATTGCATTGAAGGCATTGCCAGGGCCGCTGCAAGAAAGGTGGGCTCTCTCTACCGTGCTAGACAACTACTAACACCCGAAAGTATCCTGTACCTCTATAAGGCCACCATTCGCCCATGTATGGAGTATTGCTGTCACTTTTGGGCTGGTGCATCTGCTACTAGTCTCTCGCTCCTTGACAAGGTTCAAAAGAGAGTCGCAAACCTGATAGGCCCTGAACTGGCATCTAAGCTTCAGCCTCTGTCCCATCGACAAAATATTACATCCCTCTGCCTTTTCTACAAGTATTTTAGTGGTGTATGCTCTGAAGAACTGTAATCACTTGTGCCCCCACGACGTGAGCACCCTCGACAAGCCTGACAGGCTGCTAAATCCCACCCCCACACTGTAGAGATCCCTAGATGTAAAAGATCTTTCTACTCCAATAGTTTCTTCCCCAGAACCGCTAGACTTTGGAATTCCATTCCAGGTCCCTGCTTCCCCAACAGTACTGACGTGCAGAAGTTCCAGTGTAACGTAAACCGACATCTTGCTGCCCAAATCCCTACATAGTACCCCAGTAGTTGTTTCCCCTGATAGTAGCCCCCTACACCAAAGTGGCAATGTGCCTTGTTTGGGGTGAAAATGTAATAAAAAAATAAAGATAAATAAAAAATATTATTCATATTATTCTATATTATTATGATTACCTGTCTTTAGAGTAATATTATGGCTAATGACTGATTTTAACTTTTTAACCGTAAAGTCTTTTTTGTTGTATTCTACATTATTCATATGCACTGAATTTCTTAAAGCATTGTTGTAAAACGTTGAAAATTGGTCAAAGGTTTTTTTTTCCAATTGATAGATTTGAGATCTTTTTGAAGATAACTGAATCAATTATAGATTTTGGATGATTCGATTGTTTATGCATACAAAATAGATTTAAATTAGGTTTATGGCAAGGAGAGTAAGGTTCGAAATTTCAATTCAGTGAAATTCGATGTTTTCTTATTAGGGTCGACTTCAATGGATAGGCCGTAATTTTTTCAAAAATTTGTGTAGTTTCTTGATGATATTTTTGTAGTGTCTTGGCCTGGATGGTGTGAAAAATAATGCATCATCTCTGTACAGTCCTCCTTGTAAGCTTTTGAACTCTTTTAATAGGAATAATTGAATTATTGAGCCTTTTTAATAGCAATAGTCCCACTAAATCTGTAAGTAGCAGAGTCCGAGGACCAATTAATATGTCAAAATTGTTGAGGGTGTCCTTTTATATCCAATATTTCCCATCAAAATGTAATAAGAATCGTCTTGCTAACAGAATTAATTTTATTTCTAAGTCGGTAATGTCCGAATGTTTTTTAAGGCCTTTTTTAAGAGTATAGGAGAGAGAGATTGATTGTAATTATTTATATCAAAGGTAATGAAATTCAATTTTTGCTTTTCTTTAAGATTTAAGAACCATTTTAGAACAGAGTCAGAACATTGTCAGAGAGGGAACTTAACCTTTTCATTTATGAAGGGGATAATTTTATCTAAGATTTTCTTACTAATCCTATATCTGAACTAGAGAGACAGATTAGTCTAACAGATGGGTTGTCATGGGTTGTTATAATCTTTCAAGGAAAATCTTGCAGCGCCTGGAGTTACCCTTTCCGTGTAATTATGAATATTCATTAATTTAAGTAATTTTTCTTCCATGTTAATTTCATCTATTTTATTAGTAAAGACAAATTTGTAAGATTTATTTAATTTATTTAATAATGGAGTATTGCTGTCACATTTGGGCTGGTGCATCTGCTACTAGTCTCTTGCTCCTGGACAGGGTTCAAAAGAGAGTCGCCAACCTGATAGGTCCTGACCTTGAACTGTCATCCAAGTTTCAACCTCTGTCTCATCGATGAAATGTTGCATCCTTCTGCCTGTTCTACAAGTATTCTAATGGTGGATGCTCTGACGAACTACAAACCATTGTATCTTCTCAATGTAAATACCTCCAAGAAAACCGGAAATCAGCAAAATCCCAGCCTTACACAGTAGAAATCCTTAGATGTAAAAAAGCCTTCTACTCTAATAGTTTTTTCCCCAGCACTGCTAGACTCTGGAACTCCCTTTCGGGTTCCTGTTTACCCAACTGTACTAACATGTAGAAGTTCAAGTGTAATGTGAACAGAGACCTTACTGCTCAACTCCCTACATAGTATTTCTGCAACTTATGTTTCCGATAGTAGTCCCCTACATCAAAATGCCACTGTGCCTTGTTTGGGGTGAAAATAGAATAAAAAAATCCTTATGGACAATTTTCTTGTAAGGAGGATAGTCTAATTTATAGTAGTTTTTAGTTTTATCTGCAGGAACAAAAATGTGTAAGTTTTTCTTAACTTTCGTTGCAAAGTTATTTATTTTACTGGTGATAACATTAAAGGGGTGTTTATGTTTCCTAAATTTTATCTTTTTAACTAAGTTTTCCAAATCCGGGTAAAATTTAGGGTGTGAGGTTGTTTTCAGACCGTAAAATTCAGCAGCAGTTCTTTCAACTTTCCTTTGTTCTTAGTCTGAATTAATTGGAAGATCCTTTCTGAGGGTTTCAAGGGGTTAGGGTTAGTATGTTCTTCCTTTGCTCTTTATATTAGAGTTTAAATCAAAGTGGTAAGCTTTCCATCCGATATTGGTAAGAAACTTGTTGATAGCTGTACAAGTTTATGTATACATGCCTGTTTAGAAGGGATAGGTATATTTTTAGTGGATAGCGGTATGTATTCTTTGTGAAACATATTTGGTCAACCTGAAGTAAAGATAGCTTAATAGATATCAGAATCATGAGATGAATTAGATGACAAATAAAATATTTGGGGGAGGAAATTATTTTCATATAAGACAATCACAGCCAAATAAAAATTGCTCAATATACTAGATAGAGCAAATTAAACATTTATATTTTTATATCTAAATTTAATTAAGAAAAATATAATTTTTCGAAACAAAAATTTATTATTTCAACAAAGAATACAATATTCAAAGAAGCACGAAAATTCAATTAATTGCAAACATTATGAAGCACGAAAATTCAATTAATTGCAAACATTATAAAAACCATCTTTTAAGTAATTTAGTTTAGATATAAAATTTAAATAAATTTAAAATTGTCACTGATTTCTATAATTTATTAAAATACTATTAATATATTTTCTCCTCTCCTGATTTCATTCTTTACTTCCCCTATCTTATATATCTGTGTGTCTATGTGTATATGTATGTGTCTATGTATTTATTTTATGACCGTGTGTACTTAGATTTATATATTTCTATATTATTTGGTATACCCTCCCATGTTTATTCAATACATTTGTATGTTTCTATGTGTGTATGCATCTATCTGTACTCTTGCCAAATTATTTGTATTCTTATGTATTTCTATATATATAATTTATGTAAATTATACATATTTATGTGTGAGTATATATGTGTGTGTGCGTTGTTGTTTATTAGTATATGATTGTGTGCATATATTTGTGTATTTTTTTGTATGTATGTGTATACATAAGATTATATATATATATATATATATATATATATATATATATATATATATATATATATATATATATATATATGCTTATTTGTATGTCGGTGGGTTCTCTGTGGGTATATACATATGTATTTTATTATTTTTAATTTGGGTACTATCTACCTGTGCGTCGCTACTTTTGAGTATTTCGTTGATTTAATTACTTCTTTTGCCTGAATATATTTATATATTTATAGGTAAGTGTACTTGTATCTGTGTTATTAGTAATCTGGTCTTGAATGTATTAATTTGTGATTTAATATGACTTTATATCTATACTTAAATAGCTTAAACTTTCAACTTAATCGTATAGTTACACCTTTACTTATGTGCATGTATATGTATGTATATATATATATATATATATATATATATATATATATATATATATATGTATATGTGTATATATGTATATATGTGTGTGTATGTGTGTGTATATATGGATATATATGTGTGTGTGTTTGTATATATACATATATGTATTGTATTCTTTTTATATACATAAATATTAGTAGTTTTTATTTATAATTATTGGACCTATTTAATTTATTTAATCCCCTCTTATGGCTAAATATGTTATATTAAAAAGATAATAAATATTAATTTTATTCTGTTTTTATTATTATTATTATTATTATTATTATTATTATTATTATTATTATTATTATTATTATTATTATTATTATTATCATTATTATTATGTTTATTATTATTAATAATAATTTTAATATTGTTTTATCATTATTTTTTTCTTTTATTTATATATTTATCTAATAAAAACGCGAAAACTTTAAACTTATATCATTTAGCATAAAGGGCCTAATTAATTGTAGACGTATGTTTGAATTGCGTTGATATTACTCGTGAACGTATGTGAGAGGATAAATATGCTGGCTGGATACATTCACTGCCTTTTTTGACATGTTCATTTCTGACGCTTGGATTGTATCTTCTGTTTGTATTTGTAATAATATGTTTCATTACTGAATTGTATAATTGTTCATAAATTGGTTGACACGCAGATCTTTTTCTTTTTCTTTTTCTTTTTCTATATACTGTCAAATTCTTACTTTCTCTCTTTCTCTCTTTCTCTATTTAACTAGATCTCATTATTCTTTCCTTTTCCTTCTAGTTCTTATTCTCTTTATAATAACCATTTATATCTTTTTTCTTTTCTTCTCCATATCATATATGTATATATATGTATGTATATGTATATATATATATATATATATATTTATATATATTTTTTTTTCTCTCTTCTTTTTCTCTCTATTTTTTTTCTCTCTATTTTCGTTCTCTATTTCTTTCTCTTTCTCTTCTCAATCACTCTCTCCCCATTGTAATCTTTTAACTTTATTTAAATTGCCCCTCCCTTTTTACATTTTTTAATTAAAGTTCTGTGTTTTAAGTTTTTTAACTCCAACTTTTAAAGAGTTCCTACCTAAAATAAAAATCCATTATTCATTGAACTTTTGAATAGTCAAGTCGCTGCCTGATGATATCTGTTGTTTGATTGAAACAAGTGGCTATTTGTAGCAGCGGGATGTGAGCATGTTTATATAACAATAAACAAGTATTATCAGCTCTTTTTATTGAGCACTATCTAACAACCTCGTTGAATTCATTAGTCCATTACTTTTGAATATAAAAAAACCCGAGTATATATATATATATATATATATATATATATATATATATATATATATATATATATATATATATATATATATATATATATATATATATATATAATTTCCCCAAAACCTCTGGTCTGGATGGAGGAGAGACTAAAACTTGCTGCTATGGTTTCAAATGATCTGAAATAACAGCAAGGGGAGACTTGATTCCAAACATTTCTCCTATATCTTCCCTCTTTTAGAAATATGATTATGAGTATCTCTGGTATCAAATAATCCTTATACACTGTGAAATTTACTTTATATATGAAAACCAGAGAGGGGAAGTACAACATATGAGAAATATTTGAAATCAAGTTTCTTCTTGCTATTATTTCAGATCATTTGAAACCATAACAGCAAGTTTTAGTCTCTCCTCCATCAAGACCAGAGATTTGGGGGAAATATATATCTATACTCCTATAATTTTTTTTTATTCATATTAAAAAAAAAACATTTTTCTATTATATTTAAAAAGAAAATACAGCTTTGTCATATGAGTTGTGGAATTGCATTCATCTGCAAAAGATTTAGCTAATTTGCATATTCTTTTAAACATTAATCTAAATTAATTCCTTCTTAGTTTTTTCTGTTTTCTCAGTTAACTATTACATGTAATTATATTCATTCAGATATTCTACTTGTGTAATATTTGTGTAAAAAGATTATAGTAAACTCAAAGCTCTTTCCATATATATATTTATATGTAAGTTAATATATTTGTTTAAAAAAATTTGCCTACCAAACTCCTCTATCAGTTTTTGACTTAATATATAGAGTATTCAGATCCATGCAAAACTTTATATTTTGGTTTAAACCACGGAAAATCAATGCAAAGTGTGAAAATTTTTAAAAAAATGGAATTTACCAGGTGATGATCGAACGATGGCATTACGAATATGCTATTCGTTCATGCTTTAATTTTTAATCTTGCAGCAAACATGTCTTCATAACTCAGTCATCAATGTTAAAGGAAAAAGTAAATCTCAAGCTAAAAGTTGCGATTCTCAGTGGTGGCACACGAGTCATTTTTATTTTTAACTTTTTAAATCATTACTATTGGGTATAATATAAAATAATAATAAATACGAAATCTGTATTAATCAAAATATTGTAAAGCATATGTTACTACCAGGCAACCAGGCAATGCTAGGTGGCTTGTTAGTATATATATATATATATATATATATATATATATATATATATATATATATATATATATATACTTGTAGTCAAATTGAATATTGAAATGCTCATATCTTTGGTTCCATGAGACGGAACTACAAGAAAATTTGCAGACTTTTTGAAAATTATATTACTACTAGCAGGGGTACCCGGCGTTGCCCGAGTGTTACAAGGTGTGTGTGCTCTTAAATCAAAAAGAAACCCGTGGGGGGGGTAAAAAAAAGTTTTGGTAAGTTGGTAGGATTGAACCCGAAGCCCGGAGACGAAGTTGGAAAATTAAATATGAAAAAAAACACGACACGTTAACCGCTCGGCCAGCCAGAATGAGTTACTGAAAGATGTTTGAATTTATTTAAGTAAGAAGAGAATTGACAGGTGCCCACACGGAAGTCATAGAGTTAACATTTTGTGCGAGCGTTACGATGACGACCATGTAAGTAATAGCCATTCAACAGTTAACATTTTCTGCGGGACAGTTTTTAATGAGGTCAATAATCCGGTTTGTTTGTTTTTACTTAACTTTGGGGGAAAACAGCTCCCCCGTTTATTAGGGGAGTGTCTCGTCTTGAAATGAAAGCAACTGTTTGATATAACGACGGTAAGCCGACATTGACCAAACATTACATCGCTTCCTAGAGACTACTGGCCATTGGCAAGGGATTCGAATCGAGTTTCGCTTTTTTTATAAATACCCTGGCCATGGGCCAGGGTATTTATTTTCTCTCCCACCGAGCAAATTAGGCACAAGGCCGATTTTTTATGCGAGGAGTGAAGGGGAAATGGGGACCAACAACCTGGAGAGTAGGGGAGCTGGATAGTGACAATTGGTATGAAGGGTTGCCCCTACATTGACCAAGCTCTTATATGTGGGGTTACGATATGGTCTTTGGTTGCAGTTTCTGCCGGAATAGGCTGTTTATTTGCTCCCCCACCGAGCAAATTAGGCACAAGGCCGATTTTTAATGTGAGGAGTGAAGGGGAAATGGGGACCAACTCCCCGGGGAGTAGGGGAGCTGAATAGTGACAATTGGTATGAAGGGTTGCCCCTACATTGACCAAGGTCTTATATGTGGGGGTTTCCCCCACATATGGTCTTTGCTTGCAGTATCTGCCAGAACAGATACTACACTTGGATTTTGGCCTGAGGACCAAGAACAACCCCACTGGCCATGGGCCAGAGATTCGAATCAAGTTTCGCTTTTTTTATACCAAAGAACGAAAGCAATATGTGGCGATCCCAAAATGTCGAATATTTAATGTTTCAAAGTCAGGCAAATTAAATAGACAGGCAAACTCCGTTCATAACTCATAGATATTATGATTTCAACGTGATATAAAAAGTTTTAAAAATGAGCGACGGCCTTGAGAAGCCACCAAAAAAAATCCTTTTGCGGACATACACAAAAAGCAAACATACATACATTTTCGCTTTTATATATATAGACTAGCAAGAGGTACCCGGCGTTGCCCGGGTGTTTTTCGGTGTGTGTGGTCGGGAAAAGAATGTTAAAAAACCCTGCTTAGCGGGGGGGGGGTACCCGGCGTTGCCCGAGTGTTTGGTGGGGGTGTTAATGAAAACCTAAGAATAAGCGAAGCAAAAAAAAAACAGAAAAACAAAGGGGGGAGGTAATCAAAACATCGAAAAAAAACACAAAAAAACTAACGTAAGGCAAACGAATGATGTTAAATGTAAAAATCGAAAAAACAAAAACAAAAAAGAAAACAGAAAAACGAACGTTAAAAACAAAACTCATGAAAAATGGCTTACATAAGCCTGGTTCAATATTAAAATTTAAAAAATCGGTGGGTACTCGGGTGTTTTTGGGTGTGTGGTCGGGGGTGTTAACAAAAACCTAAGAATAAGCGAAGTAAAAAAAAAAAAACAGAAAATCGAACGTTACGTGAAAAATGGCTTGAATAACACTGGTTCAATATTTAAATTTAAAAAATCGAAAAAAAAGAAAACATCTCACACCAAGATTCGAACCCAAAACGTTTAGATAATGATCCAATGCACTAACCAACTGAGCTAACACGACATACATGAAATTCAGTCAGTTCTTCAACTATTTAAACTAAATCAGGTCATGACGTCATCTGACGCATGCGTAGAACCGGTCGTCGTCACGAGAGGACAGTTTTTGTTGACCTTTTTATTTTAAAAGAGAAAAAAAAACATTAGAACCAGAAGGTTCTAGAAGGTTGCGAGAGCGCCTCTCAAAGAAAAAGACTGAAAGAAAAAGGACGTTTTTAAAGACCCTTTTTGCATGCTTCTTTCCTTTCAAGTTTTATATATCAAGTAAAACCGTTTTTTCTGTATCATTATTTTAAAAGAAAAAGTATATTTCCCCTTTTTTAATCTGTTACTATCGGTTTTATTCGATAAAATTAATACTAGAATTAGTCTTTCAATTAGAAACCCCTTTTTTGTATGTTCTACTTTTTTATTTTTTTACAATTGATACTTAAGGTTAATTCTTAATCCTTGCTTTGGGAAATAAAAGCAATTCAGCATTTGATTTCATTCAATGGAGCTTGACCAAATTGATATTCTCTTTGGGTCTGGTTTTTATTTGCTCCCTTTTTTATATTTTGCCTCCCTTTTGTTTATTGTCACTTTGCCTTTGTTCATAAGACTTTGCTTTATTTTTTCCTCATTTTTTTTATTAAATATTTGTTACACCAAAATAATGTACGTTGGTAATGATAATTACAAAATTGGTACTTTGGGGCCATTAGAGTTTTATCTGTTTGTCAACTGTTTCACGACTGCGCATGCATGAATCCTTCATATTATGTTGAGAATAAGTAGGTTTGAAAACACTTTTTAAAGATCATGTCAAGCTGGCACAATGGTTATCGTACTTCACTCACTGTCTTTAGACTTCGGTTTCGATCTCAGCTCGAGTACTTTTTTTATTATTATTTGCAAGAAGTGAACTGTGTAGATAAAAAGAACATGATACTCGGATTCACATTCCTCATTTTCTTTCTGCTTTTTTACATCATTGTTTTTTAGGAATTTAACGTTACATTTAATACCGAGAAACGACAGGTACATCTTCTAGTGTGTGTATATATATATATATATATATATATATATATATATATATATGTTAATGCAAGACAAAAGTAAGTTCTTTGTCTGATACAATGCGAGAAGTGTCATATTTGAAGGTATTTTATAATGAGTGACCATATGTAACTGTAAGAATCAATTCTTTGTGAGGAATGTCTACGGACATCAAATGTTGTGTTACCACTTATGTAGGTTGCCTGTTGAACGTCGGGGTTATCACAGAAAGGGACAAAATTAAGCACTTTGTCTGATAAGTGTCACACTTAAAGATATTTCATAACGAGTGACCATGAATATAGTACTGCAGCTAATATTCATCTTTGCTTGCCTGGGATGAGATGTAACCATTATTGGCCTGGCATGAAGTCGTTATCATGCTCTTTCCATTGTTCAGTTCTTCAACAGGATTTCAGATTTGATGGCAAGTTCGTCACTGAAGGACCAATATGATCAGTTCTCAGCAGGTCATTCAAAGATATTCTCTGGCCATTCCTGGTATCTCATTAACGAGATTAATCTTCTCATTCACTGCTCCATTTTGTAGGATTTCCTTTTTTCCAAAGGTTGAGATGACCTGATCATCATTGACTTCAGTGTTTATACCATGCATTCTCATTTTTGGTTTATCATTTTGGGAGTTAGGCAATAGACTTGGGGTCATTTCACAATTCAATCAGTATGTTACTCGCTGTAGCGGGTGTGGTGCTGAATGCAATGGTTTAGCATATATTGTGACCAGTGGCTTATTGTCCATGATCATGGAGAAGGCATTCCGAAGAGGTAGGTGTGGTGGTATTGCTGAATACCATACACAATTGCAGCGGAATTTACATATATATATAGCAGTATTATAGAACACAAAATAACAGACGAACAGCATAAAAAACAAATAGAATGAAATAAACAGCACATGACACATAGTGGAACAATACACACGAGGTGATATTGTAAACCGTGAGTAAACATAGTCATTCATATCCATTAAATGTAAAGCTGAAAAACATGAGAGCACATCTCTTACTAATTATGATCTGAGCAAAGCCGTGGCACTTTGTACTGTGCACAAGATAAAGAAATAACTCGAGGCTAACGATTCTTAAATATCAGTAACCTCACAGATCAACAAAAAAAAAATCACTCGAGCAACTATGGAACCCAAAATTGTGTCTGACGCATGTTAATTACGTTTAAATGACTTTTAATATATTCATGGCATATCTTTGATTCCCCTCTCCCTGTTCCTCCTTGCGTTATGCTTAGCTTATCAAGGGGTTTTATTATGGATATGTCGTCTATAACGCTAAGTAAGCGTTGAACAACCAACCTGTCCTAGATGGTGCCAGTTTATAAATAGGAGCTATCTGTTTATATGCAAATTATACTTAATTTGCATATCACTACATCTCCCTATAACGGAGGGGCTTTATGCCACAAGTACTCCTTGTACTTCTTCTTGTGCCCTTCTGAGCATCTTCTTTTATCTCTCTCCTTTCCCTTGGAGATCTGGATCTATCACATCTTTCCCTATAATCTCGGTGTTCCTCCTGCATACTCTGATCTTACTCTTCTGACTTGTCCCATTCTACTTCTTCCTCTTCTAACTCATCTCTCTCTACTTCATCCTCCGCAGTCCCATTCTGTAGTAACTCTTCTGTTACATCAATAGTGGGCAGCTCTGAAGGCATTTCCTCATCCGATTGTTCTCCTTGGGATCTTATTTGGTCAGCATGAGTTAGAACACTATTCCTATTTTCTTTATTTAATATTGCAGTATTATGTTCTTTCTGCATAATAACTTCTGCTGTCTCGGCTTCCGTTTTCCTATTTATTTTGTACCACATCTTTTGATTTGTGGTATATGACATAGTCAAAGGGGATCTTAATTGTCTGCTTATTAAGGCAGATGGACTTTCTGAACTGCCTGCATGCGGAATTGTTCTATAACTTAGTAATAGTCATGGTAGGAAAGCATCGATTTTCTCCTTCTGTTGCAAGTATGCTTTTATGCCCTTCTTTCCGCTATCCCATTACTTTGAGGGTCGTAGGGAGGAGTCTTGTAAGGTCTGTGAAACAAAAATGTAGTAGGCAAAAAAAAAATAAATGTTCTGTCAGCAACAGTACAACTTCAAAATAGTCAATATCGCCCACCTCCAGAAGAGAGGGAATTCCTGTCCGTGATAACCGTGGTAAAAGAAGACACACTCCAATCGCCAGAAACACCCACACACACAATTTGCAGGACTCTGCCGACTCGTCTCTAGCCTCCTGCTTTTATAGTGGCCGGGAATTATCCATTTGCATAATCACATGAGAAAGAAACGTGATTTTCCGAGAGTTACATGGGGTAAATGCTAATAAAAAACCCCGGACGCCATCTTGGAATTCTCTTTTTCCCCCAACCGGTGACACAACAGACGTACCCAAGGTAAGCTCTTTTTCTCCTCATTTTAGTTATTGCTACTTCTGCTACACTCCCCCCTGATCTCATGATCACAAATGGGGCAGGGGGACAGTCGTCTCTGTCTGGTACTTCTCCGAAGAACCGGAGGCAGCACTTCCTCCCTGCCATCCTCCTCATCGCCATTATTGCCATCAGTCTGCTCCATAGGCCGTGTTTCACAATCAGGGCAGGGGGGCAGTATTCGTCTCTGTCGGGTACTCCTTCGTAAAGGCAAGACGGGTGGTCCTTCCTCCGCTTCTTCAGTACGTACATTATATGGCTCAAAATCCTCTCCGTCGTCCTGCATCATACTCTCTGTCTTTTCAGAAGACATCATACTGTCTGAGTCTCCCTCTTCCTCCGATGTAACAACATAATGGCGAGGGCGCAAATCCTTCACGTGACGAGGCACACCGTCCACCAAAATCGACTGAGGGCTGATCACCTTGGTCACCTCACCCTTGCCGAACCTCGTGGTACATCGATTTTGCGGTCTTTTGACCCATACGCGATCTCCAACCTGGTAAAAGCTGTTCTTGGGACCTGGGGACGCAGTTGCGAGATTGGTCTCCTTTACTCGAACTTCGTATTGATAAATCCTGTTGGCAGGCGCAGTGGAGGGAGATGTGTCGTCTCTTGGTGTGACGTTATGCCAGTAGACAGCCTCCTGTATGGGACAACACATTCTAGCCGCTATTCGTTTCACTGTACGGTGACATCGCTCCGCTATGCCATTCCCGGCTGGAGCGTATGCACAACGGAATCGCAAGTGAACTCCCCATTTACATGCAAATGCTTGGAACATATTGCTGCAGAAAGCTGTGTCATTGTCTAAAAGGAGTTCATGCGGCGCGCCACGCTCGAGGAACACTGCCTCCAACTGATGAATCACGCTTGCCGAGTCCTGCCTTGCCAATTTCCTCCAAATGGAGAAACGCGATGGACCACAGTCTGTTAAATTTAAAAAATGGAAGGTGCCATAATGTGTGATATCCATTCCAATTCTCTGCCAATTCTCGTTAACTTCCAGCTTTCCCTTTTCCCACCTGACTGGCGCTGGGTCAATGGACTGACATTCCTCGCATTTCTGTATGACCGTTCTGACAGTTGCTTTTGTCGTGGTTGGACATCTTCTCCTGACAAAGTAGGTAGTGTGTCGCACCCCCGGATGTCCACTATCTTTGTGAATAGCCATGATTTGACTCTCATCCAGCTCGTCTGTGTGGACTGCGCCTATCACTGGGTCAAGACCGTTTTTCTTTTTCATTGCCTCAAACCACCGCTGTAGCACTCGTGTCAGTCGGTCAGCAATGTTTCGTGCTGATGGAACCAGCGTTACATCCACTGTCAGCCCGTACTCTTTCACGAGCTCCTTAAGAGTGCTTAATCGCCTCCTAATAAGCATCTCGCTTGCTGCTTTGGTGCATACTCGCGCCTTTCCAGTTAGCGTGTCCGAGACCCAATGGTATACGCAAACAGAATCTGTCTTTATGTGTAGCACCTTGCTCTGCCACTGGAGAGCCAAATTGATGCCTTTCAATACGGCATCCAGTTCAGCCAAGTTGATATGTTGAGAGTCATCTTCAGGTCGCAGCCAACATGCATCTTCCAACACAGTTTCACACATCTCCAAGGCTGCCCCAATTGCTAGGGAGCTAGCATCGACCCATACATTCAGCTCTTTGCCGTCCACACACCAATTTCCCTGTGCCGGATCGTTCTGCTGCGCAGATTTTAAGGTTTCGAACATCATACGATGTAGTACGGCGTCCCTTGCTTCATCATCCCAGCCCTTCGTTACCGAATTTACTCTCCTTCTGAGTATTCCGCAAGCCACACGAAGCCAACCACACACCGGAAAGTGCCCGACAAGTCGACCACACAGGAAAAAGATTGTTCGTCGCGTAACAATACTGGGAGCCTCCGGAATTGCATTTCCTCGCTTCCACCACAGTTCATTGCGTTCCATCCTGACTGCCAATCCCAGCACCCGTGCACTGTCCTTCAACTGCTCCGGGTTCTTGCACTCCAACCCGAACTGCGCGAAGTGTTCTCTCAAACGGGTCGCGGGCACCACGTCTTCATTGACAAAAATGTCATCAATGTAAGCAGATGCTGCGCGGCTTATAACTTCTTCCTGAGATAGTACTTCGCTGACAATTGCTCTCATTATCAAGGGAGCCACATTCAAACCAAACCCCAGACGAGTCAGACAGTATTTTTTCCCATCGATTTCCACAGTCTGGTATGGCCACAGTGTCTCATGGACCCGGACTTGTAGGTATGCTCTTCTGAGGTCCAGTAGAGACACGTTAGCACCTTTTTGTCTCCACTCACGCAGCTTAGCCGCACAAACATCTGCGTTGGCCGTAAATGCGTCTACGCAATGATTTAGCTCCCGGTAGTCCATCACCGGGCGCACTTTGGCTTTGTTCTGCTGTATCACAGCCATCAGGGGAATTAGACCTTTGGGGGGTCCCAATTTATCCTCTGGGTATGGCACGAGCCAACCATTATCTATCCAGGTGTGGAGCTCCTGCGTGTATTCTTCACGAATTTCTGCTGGCACTGGGTACTCTGACACTCGATTATGCAGCCTTTCAGGGGGGGTGGTCCACAGACCATTTCCACGATGCGGTCCACGTTCGGTTTTGATGGTCAAAGGTAGCAGTGAAATCTGGTTCATCGATAGAAATGGCTGTGCATTTAATACTTTTCCTGGCGCCCAGCCGCACTGATCCTGTAGGCTTGACAACAACACCTCCTAGAGCTTTTATGACGTCGATCCCTAGAAGCAAGTCAAATCCCAGTGGCTTGCCATGCACCACCAACACATCGACTCTGGCAGACACACCTTCATCAGTGGATACAGAGACCGTTCCAACACCGCAGCACGCATGGGACATTCCACCAATTGTGTTGACATTTACATTTGTTTTTCTCCAAGACCGGCACCGGTCTGCATGTAAAATTATCCTGGAGCATCCTGTATCAATAAGTGCCAAACATCGCGTCCTGTCAACATGGATGCTTATCACCAGGAGCGTCGTGTTCACATCTTGGTTGGGAAGGAGACTGGCGCTTATGCGTCCTCCCCTTGCTCATTTCCCGAACAGTTCCGAGCCCAGTGTCCACTCTCACCGCAACGGTAACACCGTGTTCCACGTTTTCGACAGTCCCTTGCAAGGTGGCCTTTAACATTGCATTTGAAACAGGTCACGTTAACAGGATTATTCTGGGCCCTGTTGTTGGGTGAGCGTGTGGCCGCAACCACATCCTGATTTTGTTCGCCAGTCGTCGTCAAAATTCTCGCTCTCGACATTAGCTTTGGTCAGGGCTTTGATGTTCGGCACCTGTTGAAGAGCAATTGAGATGGTGTCAGGGAATCCAGTGACAAAAATTAATTTTGTGAGTCTCTCTAAGCTTTCTCCTGTGAATCCGGCCAATCCAACCAACTGCCTGATTTTGTTGGCGTACACATCCATACGTTCACCAGCCCATCTAACCATAGTTATTTTTCTATATGCTGCAAACGCGTCATCAGTAAATGCCTCCTTTAATCGAGCCTCAATCTGGTCTATTTTCTTTTGATCATCCTCCTCCATTTCCATGTAGAGGGCCAGCGCATCGCCTTCCAGGTATAAAGGTAGCAGACTCGCTACGTCATCCACCTGCTGAAGTTGTGCGACAAGTCTTACTTTTTTCAGCCACGCTACAACGTCTCCCTCGCCAGAGAACGGCTTGATAATATCACTGCTTATCCGCACCTTCGCCATATTCGGGCCGAAATAGCTTGAAACAAAAATGTAGTAGGCAAAAAAAAAAAAAATGTTCTGTCAGCAACAGTACAACTTCAAAATAGTCAATATCGCCCACCTCCAGAAGAGAGGGAATTCCTGTCCGTGATAACCGTGGTAAAAGAAGACACACTCCAATCGCCAGAAACACCCACACACACAATTTGCAGGACTCTGCCGACTCGTCTCTAGCCTCCTGCTTTTATAGTGGCCGGGAATTATCCATTTGCATAATCACATGAGAAAGAAACGTGATTTTCCGAGAGTTGCATGGGGTAAATGCTAATAAAAAACCCCGGACGCCATCTTGGAATTCTCTTTTTCCCCCAACCGGTGACACAACAGACGTACCCGAGGTAAGCTCTTTTTCCCCTCATTTTAGTTATTGCTACTTCTGCTACAGTCTGCATCCTATTTTTCTCAGCCATTCATGCAAATCAGCATCCACAAATTCTGGTGCATTATCATATTATATTACTCTTTATATTTGTTTTACGGTGGTACTTTTTTTATCAGATACTCTCAACACGTCAGGCCAACCTGAATATGCATCTACTAATATTAATAATAGTTCTATCTCATTGACATAGGCATGATCCATGTGTACTCTGCTCCATGGTTCTGCTTCTCAGAGCCACACATATATTTTCTTTTGCTTGAAATTCCTGAGTTCTGTGCAATTTTTGCGTCTTTTTACGTAGTCTTCTACGTCTCTTGAGTACCCCGGCCACCATGCTTCCAATTTTAATCTTCTTTGCATAGCTGCCACTCCACATCGTACATCATCGTGTGCACTTTTTATAACTTCTCCTCTGTGTTTCTGGGGGAAACTACCAATATTACCTCGTTTTGTATAGTCAGTTTATGTCATTTCTTTGAATAGTCTTTCAGCCATTGAACAATTTCCACAGCGATTCTCTTTTGTCCTCAACGCTATTCTGTTTAACATTGGATCATTTGTAGTTTCAGTAGCCATTTTATCTACAGATATTACATCGTTTTCTACAAGGTGAAGGAATGTGTCTTCAAATTCCTCGTCGTTTTTGCCCTTACCCTCTCTATAAAACCTCAATCTAGATAAGGCATCAACGTGTTGTATCATATTCCCTTTAACATACTCAATGTCAAAGTCGAACGCCATCAGTCTAATCGCCCAATGTAATATTCTGGGCGTTGTAACTTTCGGTAGTTCTTTCCTTGGGTTGAAAATAAATTCTAGTGGTCTGTGATCACTTTTCAACAAGAATTTTTTTCCCATCAAGAATTGTCTTGCTTTATCTGTTGTCCATGCTATGGCTAGTGCCTCCCTTTCTATATTAGAATAATTGTGTTCAGTCATAGTTAATCTCCTCGATAAGTATATTACGGGATGACCATCTTGTGACAAAATACCAGATATGGAATACTCACTAGCGTCAGTAGTTAAAGTTATGCACTTCTTAGGGTAAAAAATTTGTACTATTGGCTTTTTTGCTAGGATCTGTTTTAAGTTTTTAAAGGCTTTCTGTTATTGTTCAAAACCAAATGAATTCCGCATTTTTTTTTCTATCTTTTCTTATATCTATGTGCCGAATTATGCATCCCTTTAATTAATCTTAGTTGGATTAACTCTTCTTCTGTTGTTTGTACTTCTGTTCCTAGTTTTTTTTTAATTCACAGTATTTACTCGCACTTCTTAACCAGAGTAAATATTTTATTAACAGTTCATCCACTTCCTGCTTCATTACCATAAACTTGGTCCTTTCTGCGATCACCAGTCTTTTCTTCAGCTTCATGTTTCTCTTGATAATCTGACTTATTTCTTTGAGAGTCATTTCTTCTAATTCTTGAGGATAAACCATTGTAGCAACCTTCATAATTGCTTCACAACCAGTGCTAGCCAAGAACAAGTCGGTGATTTCATTTTCCCTTCCTCTGTTTTTGTTGTCATTCAACTTTTTGCATCTCGCATTAGCACCGAAGCATCGAATCCACATATCTACGTATTCTGGGTCTTCAAGGACCAGAGAGTATCCTATCGGCAATGCCATTGATATGTCATGTACAACGCTAAGTAAGTGTTCAACAACTAACCTGTTCTAGCTGGTGTCAGTTTATAAATATGAGCTATCTGCTTATATGTAAATTATACTTAATTTGTATATCACTACACAAGACTTTTGGAGCAACTCTAGTAATAATAATGGTTTATTCAAAAAAGAGGAAACTTTATCATCCAAATAATTTTGAATGATTTTCTCACACCTACAATTGAATATTTCTGTGATTATTGAGATTTGAAAATAGTTAATGAAATTTGCTGGCATTTTAGACTTCTTAACTTGCTTCATCACTGATAAAACAAATTAGTGTTGATGTGTCTAAAATGAATTAAGAATACATTGGATAATTTTTTTTTTTCTTCAATCTTAGAATATGCTGAATATAAGAATCCTGGTTATGGAAGTTTCGATGCTTCTGTAGATTGGTGATCTTTCAAATCAACCTATTTCAGGTGAAAACATTATTACATACTTATGTGTTATGTCGAAATCAGTATGAATTCTAACAATTGCAAAAAAAAATGATCCAGTAGAAAATGTGCTAGATGCATTTTAAATAAAAAATTACATTCTGAGGTTATGTGTTTAAAAATGGCAGATTCTTAATTTAAGTCAAGGGTTATTTCCCTTGTTTGTTATACTTAATTAGTTACACAACTCTTCCACATGCGAAAAAAACTCGATAATTTGATAAATTCTATTTTTACTTGTAATCATTTTTCTCCTGGATCATTTTTTGTAATCATACTTAATTTACATATCACTACACTTATGTTCCAAGCCCTGACTGGTCTTCCGATGAACATTCAGCCAGAAGGGCTTTCTTGTGTTTCAAGACACAATTAGTCTTCCGATGAACAATCAGCCAGAGGAGTTTTCTGGTGTTTCAATCCCTGACTGATCTGCCGATGAACATTCAGCCTAATGAGCCCTCTTGTGTTGTAAGCCTCAACGGGCCTTCTCATAATAGAAATATTGCTTCTTTTATTTCTTTCTGTCAGATGTTTTTATTACAGCATCGTTAAGTTGTTAATTGTTCTACAGAAAAAAAAAAAAAAACAGGATCCCCAAAAAAATGATAAAACTCAACTATCTGAATTTTTATGTGCTTCTTTACATTTTTCTCGCTTTGGTGAATCTTTCTGCTTTCCACTAACCTGCCAAACCTCTGTTGTTCTCACTGCAGTCGATAACTGTATGAATGAAAGATTTAATGGGGATACACATATTTGTTTTATTTCTTTTGCCTGTACCGAACTCAATATCATATGGAAGCCTTTTCCTCCCATGGATCTGATATTTGATAAAAGACAATTGGTGGGCCATTTTCGATGGTGGACTCCCCTGCCTTTGACCAAGCTGGAGCAGAGCAAATTAACTACTAGGTACGGGCAATTCTAATGGCTGCTTAGGTATGGGACCTGGTTTTGAACGCCGGTTAATCATAATATTTTTTAAATTTTCGGTTTTGATTATGTTTAAAATATTAAAGCTTAAAGTTAATTTCTCAAAGAAAAATAGCGCGTGAAATAAAAATACATGGAATAATTTTATCTCAAATCTGAAAAACCGTATATTTCACGTAAAAATTCATCATGACAATCGTGTTTACATTTTTCTGTCAAGAGAAATATAAGTTTTCTGGAATTATTTCCACGTGAAGTATTAAGTTAAAGTCTTAAAATAATGAATTAATACAATAAATGTATTTAACTTTTGCTAAAAAGGGTAATAATTATCCCAAAATATGGCCATGGTAGCAACATGATTAGTTTCATGTCAACAAAAAAAAAATCATGGCGGCAAAAATTCAAGGAAGTACGGAAGTACATTAATGACATAATTTCATTATTATTTAACAATGTTCCGGCTTATCGAGCATTTTTTTTGTTTTTGCAATTGCAGTTGCAGACCCCTCCCTGCACTTAAAGTTCATAAAAATTCAGGAAATCAACCAATTTTTATGAACATTTCAGTATTTATTAATTAAGAATCATAGAATACAATGAACCCATTATGGTGTTCCAGAAGTTTAACTGACTCTATTTTGGAGTCGAAAAATATGCAACTCCAAAACAGTTCTAACTCTGCAGGCTTTCCGATAGCTTTATTTTTTAATAGAAAAATAAAACACTTAAAAAGAAGTTCGAACACACAATGAAACTGATCTAGTTATAGAACACATGCAAAAAACTGGTCTAGTTATGTAGAAAGATAGCTTGCCTTTGGTAATATCTATTTGTTTTTTGTTTTGTTTTGTTTTTGTTTTTTTTGTCGTTGTTGTTGTTGTTGTTGTTGTTTTTCCTTCGTTTTTGCTTCGTCGGCTACTCTAAATGCGTCGATAAATTATTTTTTGATAAAACAACTACAAATGTATTTTAAGTGTTGGAAGGTCAATTTAATTGACTCAATTAAACTTAGTGAATTTAATTTACTAAGTTACAATGACAATTTATTAATTATAAAAGTTCAAACAATTATTAATAGAATTTAAACTTTCATAAACTTTAAACGGCATAAATGTTAATTAAATTCATTAATTTTACTGACAATTTATTCATTGAAAAAAAAGTTAACACTATTATTTATTAATGTTAATACAGAATTCAAAGTGGAAAGGAAACAATTTATAATTATTGAAAAAATTAACACTTAAAAAATAACAACCTTACGTTTTAATTAATCGGAATGTTTACGTGAAATTTAAAGTCGACTTTACACAATTTGAAACGTATCTGAAAATGACATCGGGTTATAGGGAAAAGGTAGGAGCAGAGGTAGGGGGAGGCAAAACTGGCAGGTTTTCTTTTCTTTTCAAGAATGGCCATCTGTAGCTACCGACATGGAACGTTTGTATAAATTTTTCCATTTTTTTTATTTAATTATTTTTGTATGTTCCTGTTTTTAAATTAATTTTTTTTTTTTAATTATTGTTCGAGAGTATATAAAAAATATGTTACGCCGGAAGTTTCACATTCTTGCGAGCAAGGAAATTATTAAAAGCTTGCATATAAAAATTATGCGAAATCTGTAATTTTAAAAAAAAGTAGAAATATTTTTTGCAATTATAATTTTTTTGTGTGAAAATATTAAATAAACAATGCTTAATTCAGTGGTAATATCGGTAGTTCGAGAAATTCATTTTTCTTCGAGTTATATCGAATTCATTATTACGGACTTTAGGGGCTTTTCCCATAATGTTCCTGTAAAAATTATTTTATTTTATTTTTATTGTTACAAATTACGATGCTTTATTTATATTAAAAAAAAAAAAATAAATAAATTCTTGCGTTTTTATTTACTACTGAAAACCATAACTTTAGGTAATTTTTTTAAACAAAATAATACATTTCCACTTAGATTTAAATAAAAATAATTAGTTCATTATATTCCGCGATCATTATTAGATAGATAGTGAAAATTTTATTAAAATCGGTTAATTTCCTGATTTTTGGTGAATTTTTAAGTAAAGAGAGGGGTCAAAATGTTTATACATTTTGAGCGTCGGCATTCATTTTGCACGTACCTACTAACTACAAGTCCTAGAACTGAAGTTAAGCCCAAATGCTTGAAACTTGTTCGAAGATGTAATAAATGCAAAAATATGACTTCACAGATATGGAACTGAGTAAAAAACTCATAGAGTTCATCATAGTCTCAACACCATATTCCGAAATGAGCTCCATAGCAACGCAAAAGGTGACAGTATAACCAAAGTACTGACCAAAGTCCGGAAGTATGAAGCCCTTATCGCCAGAAACGACCTACTGAACCAGTTTGGAATGCTGAAAGCATTAAGAATAAATAGCATTAACTAAAGCAGGAACTGTGGAAACTACGATACCAGCCACAAGCCTCAACAGTGCCCAGCATGGACTCATGAGTGCTTTGTATGCTAAGCAAAGGACATTGGGCAAGGTGTTACAGAAAGACTAAATCAATTGAACACAGAAAGCAGAGCCGGGCAATTATGCTTGTATTAACTGCTAAGCATTATTGGGTGCCCGGGCAGCGGCGAGTAACCTGGTTGAAAGGAAGAGTTGAGTCATGAATTTATTGTGTTTCGTAAAACAGACATATACTTTTTATTGATTGGGAAAAATGACAAGTGATGTCATTTTGGAAGCTAGGACGAAATATAATTTCGTTCTTGGCCTGACGAAACCCAACTCAAGGACGTCTGGCTTCTGAGTACGAGGTCAGGCCGGGGGTCAAACTGTCAACCCTTCTGAGCGTGTGAATGGAATTGAATTGTGATCACAGATTCTCAGGCAAGGCATCGAGACTTCCCCGGAATGACGTGCTGATCGATGATTGGTCTGGTGGCTTACTCGAAACCCAACCCTTTCCTTGAAATATAAGCAAATGCCTGTGCCAAAAATCTCAGATTGGAGCCGAATCTCGAGAGAAGTAAACACTACCCAAAGAGACGCCATCCACTCGACTGCCGCCATCATAGAGAATGGAGAATAAGATTTAGGAGTGTTTTTTGTGTAATGAGATCGAACTGAACAATTGTATATATGAAACACACTTTGTAATTTTTGTGAATTAACTTGAGTAGATTAGAACATCTGTTTGTCTTCTTTTGGCTTGCATGAGAAGCTAGTTAATTTCAGCGGACACCGGCATATCAATCCGATAAACATGGCCTACGGCACGGAAGAATCCTATAAAGAACTCTTGGAAGAAAAACGATCACGACTATTGTACTTTGACAGGGTCAGAGGTCACAGGTAATGATTACATCCGGGCCCCACGTAAACAGAGGTGAATATTATCTGTTGTACTATAATAAGTAATCGTAAAAATCAATCTTTTTTTTTTTTTAGAAATGTATCCTAAAACTTATGAAGAATGAGACAATATCAAAAGTCTTCAGGGTGGAACGATAAAATTGTCGCCCTAGAAAAAATGACATGATTCCATTTCCGTTTGATGAAAACCGGTTTTCTTTTTTTTTTTTTTTGTTGCAGACCATCTACTAGTTAGTCAGTTGTGTACAAATCCCAAGAGCGATAGGAGCCTTCTATCATGTCTGAAAGTGACACAATGTTCAACAAGCGAGATCAGAGATGCACCACTGTACAATTCATTCTCTCTAACGATCCAAGTTATGACAACAGGACCAGTTTTAGCACCCTCAAGATTCAAATCCTGACGATTCAACACTTGAGGGCACATCTCAACAAAGTTTCCAGCCCAGCCCAGTCTTTGGTGTAGTTTTAAGTGAGGGCCACATCATGCTAACTCACATCTTCGAAGTTGGCTTGAAAGTCAACACCAAAGCGTACCTGGATGTGCTGAAGAAAGTGGTGCAGTGAGGTGGCCGTTGACAGACATTGGGTGAGGCAGCAAGACTCAGCACCCGCCCCCCCCCCAAGTCCAAAGAGACCCAGGCTTGGCTTCAGAACGAGTGCTACGACTTTGTACCCTTCTCTTACTAACCTCCCCCCCCTTCCCCGACCTGAACTCGCTGGACTACATTGTTTGGTCATATGTCGGGAACATCACCAACATGACCTCCCACAACACCAGAACCAGACTGATCACTACAATATGTTGATTATCCGTCAAGCTCCTGCCAGCGCTTGTGGAAAAAGCATGCTCCCAGTTCCAGACCTATATCGGGGCGGTGATTGAGACTGAAGGTGGCTACATTGAATAGATATCTACTCCCTACTATGTAATCAAGTTACTTGAATTGATTTTTTCAATAAAAGTTTTAAAATAAAGCTGCAGTGTTGTTTTCTTTAGGGCGACACTTTTATCTTTCCATCCTGTATGCATATATCAACTTTATTTACTTGTTAGAAAAACCAAAAGTAAAAAGTTAAAGAATTCAAAATGTCCAAATGAATAAAATTTTGTTTCGTCTTTATGCTCGTGAAAGTAAGTTCGTTATACTGTGTATAAGCTGTGACTATATTTAGTAGTCCATGAGTTGTGTTGTTTGCCGAGATGCTAGTAGTCAAGCACTCAAGCCAAGCAGCCATGGATAAGTTAGTTCGCCTGCAATGAGTATGTGTAGCAGTTTGGCAAGTTGAGTTTTTCACTGATGGCTGTGTTTGGGTTATTGCTTAAATAACTGGTGCAAGAACAGGAGCTCGTTTCCCAGGGTAAACGTGAATCGATAAAGTTCGATTGAAGCAACCAACCGAGATAGAGTACTTTGATAGTGATCAATCAGTATTAAGTATTTCACTAGTATTGGAACGATTAATCAGAGTTAGGAATCGGAAAAATCCGATTTTTTGTAGGTATCGCGATAGGAAAAATTGTATCTATATCTAATGCTAAAAATGATTGTTTAATTTTATTTTTTAACTTAAATTTTCACTGCTGTTACTAATGATAAAATGATAAATATTTAATATTTAAAAAAAAGTTTAGGTTTATAGAAGGCTATACAATTACAATGCAGAGATGTAACGGATAGACACAAACTGGAGCAACTTAAGATATACTGGTGGAATAAATTCACCTCCACAAGTGTATTGTTACGTTTGTGAAAATATATGTACATATTACATTGGTTTAACTGTAATCGGTAATTGTATCGGAATTGGAAATTTAACACAGAATTGGTACTTGTATTGGAAGTGGGGGAAAATATTGGAATCGTCCTAGTTTCAACCAATAAACACCAAATCGTTTTTCTTCTGATTTTTGTTCTCGTTGGGGTTCCACAAATCTATTTTTTTTTTTTATTATTATTATTTTTTTTTATTTTATTTATTTATTATCATTTATTTATTTTATTTTACTTTTTTGTTTGTTTTTTGCGTTGGACAAGTAAATATTTTTTCTATCATTTCTGTCCAAACACAAGTTTATGTCTTCTTGAAGGTCCCACTGTGCTTATTGTTAGCCGTTTTGTGCTTGAATTAACAACGAACAATATGTTTTATTATTTCTGTTCAAAGAGAATGATAAAAAAGAAAAAAATGGTGCCATAGTTTATTCTATGTTTAATGTTTAGCGTCTTGTTTTTGTTGTTTTGTTGTTGTGAAATCTGTTTACGAATCGTATTAATACGATCTTTTGAACAAAACGGTGCTAAAATAACAGAAAACGCGCCTTTTTTCTGTGTGAATTTTGACCAACTATTTTTAAAACATAAATACGTAAACGTGTAAAATGTCTGTTCTTAATTTTTTTTCTATATTTTTTCTGTTCTTTCTTCTTTTTTTTCTATTTTTCTTTTTTTTTTTTCTGAAGAGGAGGAGGTATATACTAGGCGATTGGAAAGTAACTCCCTATGCTTGAAATTTATTACTCGAATATAATTCAATAAGTTTCCAGACTTTTTCGTATAGGCACATTTCTTGATAGTACACACATGAAACTTTAGTCTCCTTCAAAGTAATCTCATCCAGCTGTAATGCACCTGTTGTACTTTTCTAACAAGTTCTGGAAGACCCTAAGCAAGTCCTCTCGTGTGAGCATGTCAATGACCATCATCACAGCCTCTTTGATCTCCTCAATTGTCTCATATCGATAGCCTCTAAGGTTTTCCTTGAGCTTACGGAATAACAAAAACTCACAGGGAGCAAAGTCTGGACTATAGAGAGGGTGAGGAACTGTCTTGATACCTATCTTGGTCAAATAGTCTGTGATCTTCTCTAAGCACCCTTGGGACAAACTTTGCGCAAATTTTCTGCATCCCCAGTTCCTCACAAATAATTGCGTGGACAGTTCCCACACTGACATCAAACTGTGTATTTATTGTCTCTATAAGACACACGACGGTCCTTATCTATGAAGTTCTTTATTTGGCCAACCAACTTTGGTTTTCTGACTTCCTTACTCCTCCCACACCTCTCATCATTCCTTATAGACTCTCTGCCTTCCTTGAAATGCTTATGTCACTCAAAAACTGATATTTGATTCATGCAAGATGGTTCAAATGCAGTCTGAAACATTCCATTCGTTTTTGTGGCATTTTTTAAAGTTTTAAGTAAAATTTTATTGTTTTTCTTGAGTGTCCTCACGTCCAGATGGTACTTTTGAAATTCACTAGCTGTGACAATCAGGTTTTAGTAGGGCATATTCTAATTCCTGCTGTAGCTGTTCATTTGAACCTGTAATCATAAAAATTGGTCAGTCATCTCATAAGATGTATAGTAATAACATACTTAATTTTCAAGAGTCTAGGACAATTTTAAATGGCTGTACAAAAAAAGTCTGGAAACTTATTCAAGGCACCTCATACTTTCTAATCGGCCTGTAGAAATAATCACCATTGAAAATAAAATAAAAAAGGCTGACTTTCCTGGGTTTTATAAGCTAGATAAAGAAGAAAAGGTAATATCAAAAAGAATGATAAAGTCGATCCATACAAGATATTTTTAGAACTTGTTTAAACAATGAAAATGAAAGGTTTGTAACAATTGAGATTTCAAAGAATCCAAAGAACGTTCTAGTTGAAAGAAGGTATTTTATCTATAAACAGAAATTGAACACAAATGATAGATAGGATAGAGATGAAGATGTGACGCCTCCAAAATCAGTATCAAGCGCCGTATATGCAGAAAACAAGCCATGTATACCACTGTGTTCCAGGTCAGAGGCACAGAATCCATCTGAAAACACAGTAAAAATCCAATGGTTATGAAAGTGACTTTCGTCTCTACATTGTACAAGCTGATGTGGAGGCTCTGCTCACCTTTGTACCTCCTGCATATGCATCTTATCTCCATGGTGTTCTAGATAAACAAAAAACTCTTCGCCACAACATGGAAGAAAATCTGACCTCATAGGCAACTGCAGCTGTTAGTGAAGAATTTGATGATGCTGATGATCCGGATCATGGATTATGTTGACACCAACATCAGGGCAGAGTGACTAACAAGCAATGTAAGTGCTGTAAAACTTAGTTTGTTTTGTTTCTTTAACTTTATTAAAATTTATCACAGTGGCCAGTACCGACACCCCAGTTCGCGACCCTTGGTTATCCACATGACGGTCGATGCAGTATGGAATTCTGGTTTGATTTCGAGTCACATTGAGTCGTCCAATAGCTCAAATAATATCACCTGTATGAGCCACGTCTACTAGTGAAACGTAGTAGTCTCTCAATTAGACTGGTTAACCCTGACCGTTCCGCTCGGTATCTTTTGTGCCCTGTGGTTGACTGGTTATTTAGTTCTTCCTTCAAGGCATGCCACTGCCATGCTGCTCCCCATGACATCACCAGAACCTCATTAGTTAGTTCAGATTCTACATAAGTTTAGCCCTACCAGATGGAGAGAGAGAGAATCACATTGCTCTAGGCAAGGAAACTGATCAGATAGATAGATTAAACTTTATTACTATTTTTACGGAGAGTAATAATACTTTTCCTTGTCACCGTTTCCATAAGAATCATCATCACATCACAGCTATCATCGTTGTTGAAATGAGCATAACATAATGTGATGGATTAAGTGTTGCAGTTCATTTTAAAACAAACTCTAAAGCAATATCTCTATTAGTTCCTGAAATACATATATTACAAGGTTGCAAAACTTTGAACTCGTTTTCTGATGTTTTTTTATAAGTGGAGCTTAGTACTGTATGATTCGAGACGGGGGGGGGAGCTCATTGTTATTTATCTCCCACCTACGGCGGGAAGCTGTGACACAAGTGTCAGAAATGGAATTGAAGAGCCAGCGCCCCCGAGGAGGAGCACTATGGCTTGCAAAAAATGCCTGGGCAGCCCTGTCGGCATTCTGTGGTAGAGATACCTCAGGCGATTAGCAATAAATTTACCCCTTCTCAAATAGGGAAAGTAAAGATTGCCATTGTAGAACTGCAAAGGACTAACACTATCAATAATTTCCCCCACTCTTTATCTGTGCCTAAACCTAAACGTAGATTCCATGAACAAAGCTTCTTTCTTAGAACTGCACGCCTGTGGAATTGTCTTCCGTTTTCCTGCTTTCCGGCTGACTACAATATGGTTGTGTTCAAGTCTAAAGTAAATAAGTTCTTGATGAGCTGTTCCATATAAGTTATTAAATTTACCAAATTTTCATTACTAATGATTACTATATTGACCAATTTCTACTGTACACTCTTTAACCCTTATCCTTGAGTGGCCTCTGGGCCTTGATAATGTGGTGATGCCTTTGTAAAAAAAAAAAAAAATAAAAAAAAAATAAAATATACCACAGTTAACAAGAAAAACGATATTTCAGAAATAACCTAGACTCTGTTGACACTTTCATGCCAAGGGAATATTAGCATATATATTTTGTTAGTGAGAGAATGTATATATTAGTGTTGGAGCGATAAATCGGAATTGGAAAAATTGGAACTTTTGATAGAATCGGTATCGGAATCGGAAAAATTTATGCCTATTTTCTGATACCAAAAACGATTCTTTTAATCGCCTTTTTTTTTTTTTAATTTTTAAAAGTAAAATCTTCCACTGCTGGTAGTAATGATGAAATATAAAAAATATTTGTTGATTTTAAACAACCAGTAAAACTAAAATCTATAGATCATCTTCCATAAGTGTTTATTTTTACTTTTAAGAAAATATCTGCACATTTAAAATTTGTTTTTATGGTAATCGTGAAAAATAACAACTTCAGAGATTTACAAAGAATCGGAATCGGTAATTGTATCAGAATCGTACATTTAGTACGGAATCGGCAATTGTATCGGAATCAGGGAAAATATTGTCATCGTCCCATTGCTTGTGTGTGTATATATATATATATATATATATATATATATATATATATATATATTCCAGGTTGAAGAATCATCAAAAGATTAGAATCATTGAATTTTAACAAGGGTCGTTGATAGTGCTCAATCGCCGAGAGCAAATTATAATTTTTTTTTATTTTCTTTATGTAAATATAGTCATATATTGGTATGATGTACAAACCGTTTTTCTTTTGTGTGTTTTGATATTCATATTAAAATCCCTCTCTTCTATTTATGTAAAAAGAAAATACAATTTTCTTATATATGGATCGTGGAATTGCATTCACTAGCAAAAGATCTAGCTAATTTGCATATTCTTTTAAACATTCATTTTAATTAATTCCCTATTAGTTGCTCCAGTTTTCTAATGGGATAATCATCTTTAGTTAACTATTACGTGTAATTATATTCATGCAGATATTCTACATGATTTATACTTGCATAATATTTGCGTAAAAAGTTTATAGTAAACACAAAATTGTTGCCATACATATATAAATATATATGGCAACAATTTTGTGTTTACTATACGTATATATTTTTGTTTAACAAATTTTGCCTACAAAACTCCTCCTAGAGTTTTTAGTCTACAGACATGAAACTTCATATATAAAATATTTGAATCCATGCAAAAATTTATATTTGGGTTTTAGCTCGGAAAAATTGGTGCAAAAGTGTGAAAATTAAAAAAAATGAAATTTGCCAGGTGAAGGTCGAACGCCGGCATTACGAATGCATAAAGTAGTAGCTATTAGTTCATGTTTTAGTTTTTAGCTTTGCAGTAAATATGTTTTCACAGCCCATTCATTGACGGCAGAGGCAAAATAAATCGTGAGCTGAACGTTTTGGTTTCAATTCTTGGTGGTGGCGCATGAGTCTTTTTTTATATACTTTTTAAATCATTACTATATATTGCATCCAATCTATCTATATATCTATCTATATATCTATATATCTATAAAAGTGAAAATGTCTGTCTGTCTTTCTCTGTGGTAGTTAAGGAAGACTATTATACAGAAAGGCATTACTTTACATATTCACACTTTTTAATATATACATATGCACATAACCTTATGAACAGTACATAGGGCCCGAGTAAAGTTGGGCGGAACTGCTAGTATATATATATATATATATATATATATATATATATATATATATATATATATATATATATATGTTTTGAGAAAAATAGAAAAACCGAATGAAATTATTAAAATAATAAACGTTTCGTCCTTATTTCAGAGGACATCTTCAGGAATATTGAAGTAAAAATGCAAGAAAAGAAAAAGTCATCCTATTTTTCTCAAAACATAACGGCAACCACCGCTGGTATTTTTACATTTCTTATACATACATATATATATATATATATATATATATATATATATATATATATTAATGAAAACAAAGGGATGTAGTGTTTACCTGACATACGCAGTGGTAAACTTCAAACAAATATAAATAACAGTATTTATATATAGAAAATGTAATCCCAACCGAATTAAAAAAGCTCAATACGCAATAGAGAGTAGAGAAAGAAAATTAAAACTGTAAGTTGAACTTTATCATCAAAATTTATTGTTCGACTGAATACTCCAAAAAAAGATTTACAAAGTCCTTATTCCGCAGAGTTTCAAACAATGCTATTCTTATTATTCTTCTCATCAGAGGACATAAAGAAATCAACAAATTATATTTTTAGCAATGCTAGAATTTGCTAGTTAAGCTATTGAAACCGCAATTTATTGTAGTTATAAATTGCCAAATAAAAAAGTGAAAAAATATTGGATATGTAAAAAACTAATATAAAAACGAACCGCGCATAATATTTCAGCTTGAATGAAACTCCTCTAGAGTTGATCTAAAATGCAAAATAGTTCTTTAGATAGAATGTATTCCAAGATAAATCCAGCGTGACGATGCATATAATCCGATTGGAAAGTTTTCGAAAATCCGATTGGAAAGTTTACAAAACCGCTGAAATAATGAAAATTGCTTTTTTTCCGGGCAGTGCAGTAGTCCAAAGAGAAGTCTGTCCCTAGTCCAAAATGATCTAATAGTAAGAAGAGAGAAATGCAAAATGAGAACCTTCATCCTCGGCTTAAAAAGAAAAAGATTTATCTGGATTTATCTTGGAATACATTCTATCTAAAGAACTATTTTGCATTTTGGATCGACTCTAGAAGAGTTTTATTCAATCTGAAATATTATGTGCGGTTTGTTTTTGTATTAGTTTTTTACATATCCAATACTTTTTCATATTTTTATTTGGCAATTTATAACTACAATAAATTGCGGTTTCACTTAACGGTATGTATGTGCACTTCACTGGCAATACAGAAGGGTGTAATATTGTAGAGAGGAATTCAGCCTCAAAACTTCTGACTAAGAAATAAGCAAGGAAAAATACTGTGTTTAAGCTTTTATATTGTACTAGACTAACCGTGACCCACTGAGTCAGTATGTTATATTAGCTATGGAATTAATGTATGAGCGTGACACTTGTGACATAAAGAAAATAATTTTTGTGACATAGCAGAAACATTTCTTTGAAAGTATATTAAAAATGAAAAAAGAATATAGGTAGATTTCTATGAGTCGTTCTGTTTATAATTGTTCATTTTTAAAAAAAGAAAAACTGACAGCTATTGAATTATAAGTGGTTTGCCATACTTATAGGTAAATCTGCACTATTCAAATTCTGATATATCGTTTGATTTAAACGCAAAAAAACAAAACAATTGGGACGCTGAAAACGTACACAGTAAAACAATACGTTGTAAAATACTCTTATGGTTGTCAAAGGTTAAAGTAGATTTATTTGTAAGAAAATTGCGTTAAAATAACTTAAACGTAATACGGAAATGAACGATGTAAAAAAATGTAGAAAGTATTAACAATTATTTAGATAATTTAAATGCGAAAAAAAAAAAACAATTGGGACGCTGAAAACGTAGACAATAAAACAATACAGGTCAAAGTTGATTTATCTGTAAGAAAATTGCGACAATATACTTGTAATACAGAATAGTTGCAAAACATCCTCACCCTTCCCATATTAAATAATAATTTCGAAATAATAATGTTAATATTTCAGTGCGCAGGTCAAAATCTGCAAAAGAACCGATTTGTGTTTATTTGTTTACGTTGTTATGGGTTAATGTTTATGAGCGCATGCGCAACCGGATGTTGTAAACCAGAAAGTGGGTTACATCACTCGTTACAAGGTCATTTGAGTTTTATAATTATATAGATGCAAGATTTTGGAGTTAATATCTCCTACATTTTGATTGGATGAAAGAAACTGCTAATTTGAGCTTTTGTCTCATTGTGAGTTGATACGTAAAAAAATAGCATTCACTGGCGCTGCTATTTCGAACAAAACACATTAAACATGACAAATGTGAATAAAAGTAACATCCAAATAAAAATTAGGAATGATTTTAATTGTTAATTGCATAATACATGTGTTCCTAATATATTACAAAAAATTCCATGCGCAAAGTTTCTTTCCTAGAATTGTCTGTCTGTGGAACATAATACCGCGAGGCTGCTTTCCAGCTGACAATAACATGGTTGTTTTCAAATCTAATGTAAATAAGTTCTGTCATTAAAGATCATCAAGGTGGCTCACAGTCTACCCAACACTCAGTAATGTCGGAATTTATCCTGCTTCCAGATAAATTCGACGCTAAAGTAACTAAGCTGAAAAAAAAGCATGAAACAAAAGAGGGGGAGGGGGTAAATAATGAAATATAAAGGTCTTGATTTGAAACAAAGAAGAAACTTTATTTACAATAAGTTGCAAATTTTTCCCTTTGTGGGCATTAAACTTAAGAAACGCCAAGGTAACATATTATGAAAAAAAACACTGGTTCTTATAAAGATGTGTATATCCATTAACGAATACAATAATAGTATTCAAAATAGTATCTCCTAATCACACTCGCATATGAAATTAATTTTAGGAGCGTACTCACAATTGAAAGCCAGTCAGGCACGTGCCTTTTTCTTTTTTTCTTTTGTATAAAGTCCTTTTAGAATTTTCTTTCCCTCCATGTTGTGTGCAAACCGTAGACACACAGATGAATTTCAGGAGCAAGACCTCGTCGCTTGTCCGGATAGGAAATTCCAAAATTCCTTGTCACGTAAAAGGTATTTTCTTTAAAATAAGTTCACTCCTTGTAAAATACGTGCAAAACCTTAGTCACATAAATAGTTTCCAGAAGTACGTCTCGTCACGTAACCAGGTATTAATTTCTTGCCGGGTTTTCTTCTTTGAAGGAGGGCTCGTCAAAATTCCATTTTCAGCGCCGGGCAATGAACAACACGTTCACTCTCCACGTCAGCAGAATTTCAAAAGAGAAAGAATCTCGCGCTGGGCTCGTGACATCATCACAGAGCTAGCATTTCCCAAAAAATCATATATAAGAACCAGATAAAAAATAATAAATGTAAACAGGGAGGAATGCACCATTATTGGTACAAAAAAAATTCCAACAGTAACCTTTATCCTCAAGTGGCAAAATAGTAAAACAAACAAATGTAATGAGCATGTTTGCATCTAAATGATAAAATCTGTGATTCACACATTGAAATACGTTTTTATTGTAATTTTTTTTCTTAATGAATTATTTTGAAATGAATAAATTTGTATAATTTTTTTTAATTTAATCATTTAGACTAATATCCTCATCTTCTAGTTGTTTTCTATGACGTTTTGGCCAATTAATCCTCTGGCCTTCGTCAGGTTAACCACAACGGGATAGGAATGTCCAATCCTCCAACTACATTCACAGCAATTTCTGCCTTCAATGAATATTATCTCACCATGGTTTGGCCAACGAATCCTCTTTGGGTGGGATTGAAACCACTACCTCTAGACAATGCTGGAATCATAGATATTCCGCATCTCTATCCACTGCGCCACAGGTCGCAAAGGGCAATCAATTTTTGGTCTTATAAATCCACATATTTATTTTTTTGTTCTCCCAATTGTCGGGTCCGTACCAATTGAATTAATTTGGAATTATTTTGAGATGAGTAATGTGTATACTTATTTTTACGATTACTTCAACTTTTTTTTTTTTCCATTTTCACCCCAAACAAGGCACAATGCCACTTTGATGTAGGTAGGAGGCTACTATCTGGGACATAATTGCAGGGATACTATGTAGGGAGGTGAGCAGCAAGATGTCGGGTTACATTTTGCTTGAACTTCTGTATGTCAGTACAGTCAGAGAAACAAGAACCTGGAAGGGAATTCCAAAGTTTAGCAGTCCTAAGGAAGAAACTATTAGAGTAGAAGGATTTCAGGCATCTGGGGATCTTTACTGAGTAGAGATATAGCGACTGCTACATACAGCCGGAACAAATCTTTGGCAGAGTTATTTTCATAACAATCACCGTTTCAACACCCATGTATATCAGAACGCGTAAGCACACAACGTTGAGATTTGCCCATCCGCACACATGCAACAAAGGAACTATGTTACATTCCATGGACAGTGATACAGCAAACAGAATGGAATATTCCAGAACGTCTCTATATAAAGATTTGCCGTGAAAAGCAAATCAATTTCTCTGCAGATTTCTCCAGCTCAACACATGTCCAAGAGATTCCGTCCTTGTGCGACGTTAAATCACCCAACATGATTTTGCACGCGTCATTCACCTTAATTCAAACAGTTTAGGATGTAGTTCTACAAGTAAACATCACTGCTACCCGTGATCATCACATACGTCCGAGTTTGTCTATTCAGATATAAAACAGCTTCGCCGAGAATGCCGCAAAATATGTACCTTAATTCTCATCATGGAAAGTTACCATATCGAATGAGAATTAATTCTTCTTAAACAAATTTTATTTCAAATTATTGTTTTCTTATGTGATGAACACACACATTTCACTTACATGGTTTAATGACTACCCCCCCCTCTCAGAAAATAACCACGTCCAAACAACGTGTGCCACTTAGTTCATAAAAATCAGTAATCTCAAACTTCATGCTATTTTCACGAGATCCTCATTTGGCTAAGTTTGCATAATGAACACTCGTTACAAAAAAACACTAATGTTGGAACGATTTGAATTAATATTTCTCTAACATGTAAATAAATGTTGCTATTTCATATTAATATAGCGATCTCGAGTTCTTTATCATGTGTCGTTATTTTCCGGAGTTTTTCATATTTTTATTTTATGTATGTGAGGATGTGACTTGGTGAAAACCTTCTGTTAATCAGAGATATCGTTAAATTTACTTTTAACGGTCCCGCGGATACTCTAATACTTTCAATTTCTAGAGATTTCTGCACTTACAATCTCAGTCTTAAAAATTGATAGATTTCGACTACGAATTGGTAGATGACGATTCGCACCCTTACTAAATAGTGACTCTCAGAGTACTATAGGGGTGGGATTTTGCTGCTTGTCAGGTTTGACGTGAGTATTTACGTCGAGTGGGAGAGTGGGTATTGCGACCGGTGGCTGAAAAGGTTTCTTGTAATTATTTAAGAAAACTAGCTCTTTCCATTTTATTTCCGGTTACCCCTCCCAATGTTAAGATTTTTTTTTTTCTAAATAACATTTTTATTTAGAAAAAGCCCTTCTTAAAATGGGGTAGAGATTTACCTATCTGTACTTTCACCTCCCAATTAAATAAACAAAAAACATCATAAAAAAAATCAAATAAAAATGATAAAGCAACCGGAAGTAAAGTGGAAACAGTAATCGTAAAGATAAGCGTTAAATTTAAGGCCTCTTCAGTCTTGGATGACAACCTTCCTAGAGCTGGTGACTCAAACAAATTCACCGGTTTGCAAACCTAAATTGCTTAAGGAGTAGATAGGCTCTGTCTATCGCCCGGCTTCCATACTCCTTCTTTGCCTATTAGTCAAGCGCAGAGACACTATCTCAGTGATTCGACAGAAACACCCAGCGGTAGATCTTGTTTCCTGGCTAGGGCAATGAACGCCGTTCTTCCCCATTCCCAGCATGCCCCACCCCTAAAACTGAACATTTGGGAGTGCTTGAGTATAAGATATGCCTGAGCGATTAGAATGGGTTGACCTTCTTCTAAAGGGTTGAGGGTACCGGATTGACAGTTCCTGGCTGCTGTTCCCGACTGGTAGTACAGGAGCCCTAACTCTTTGGTAGCGCTTAGAGCGGCTGCTCCATCAACAGTTGAATAATATCGGGTTGTTTGCAGTGCCATGACGCGCATGGAAAGGGACCCTGCACTCATCCCCGGTGGGCTTTCCTGAGGCCACAATCCTAATTGGAGAAAGGTCAGCTGATGGTCTACTTGTGATGCATGTCTGAAGCTCCGCATAACCTCTTGTTTATCTCCCCCTTACCGAAACTCTTAAAAAAAAAATATGACGACAGTACAATCTAAAAATAAGCTTAAACCAGGATTAGGGACAAACAAATTCAACTTGCCTCTTCCCTTGAGGCTCTCATTCACAAATATCCCTGGGCTTAGAACTAACTTAGCTGATGTTGAAGCATTTCTCTTAACAAATACCCCGGATATCTTAGCACTAAGTGAGACTAACCTACACTCCTCCATTCCCTCTAACCACTTTAACATGCCTGGATATCTCCCACTCTGCCGTAAGGACTCTGACAGACATATGCACGGACTTGGAGTTTACATTCGTAATACCCTTCCCTTGACTAGAGAAACAAACCTAGAAACAGATGATCAAGCCTTTATGTGCTTTAGACTAAACGTGCAACACAGTATTAGCTACTATTATTTTCTCTACCGCTCTCCCTCGACTCAGGACTGCTCCATAATAAACAAAGTATCTGATAGCATAGACACGGCACTGTCCCTCGACACTAGCGCACAAATACATGTGTTTGGTGACTTTAATGTCCACCACAAAAACTGGCTTGGATTCTCTACTCACACAGATGCAGCGGGCAGCACAACCCATAGCTTCGCTATATCTCACTCCCTATCACAAATTGTTACGTTTCCAACCCGTTTCCCTGACCAGGAAGAACAACACGCATCACTTCTAGATCTGTTTTTGACCACAGTTCCCGATGACTGCATAACGAAGGCCCACAGCCCACTCGGGAACGCTGACCATGCAGTGATAATGGTTGAAATCGCCCTAAACTCTAGACCCAAAACTGAAAAGCCAGTGATCAAAACAACGAGATATTATAATAAGGCTGACTGGGAAGCCATCAGGGAACTAATTAGAGATGCTCCATGGAAAAATATTTTCTCTCTCCCTGCTGAACAATGTGCAAACGAGACCACTGACTGGTTCAAAACTGCAATCGAAGCGCATGTTCCCATGCGGAAATTTTATAGTAAGCCCCACTCTCCCCAATGGTTTACGTCGACTTGTGCAACTGCCATTACTCAAAAGCAGCATGCATACCGTAGGTTTAACCGACATAAGTCCAGTTCAAACAGACTGAAGTATATAGAAGCTAGAAATAACGTTAAGAAAGAAATAGCGACAGCTAAGAGAGAATTTACGGAAACCACTAAAAAGCGCATCGAAGCACAAAAACTAGGAACTCGAGACTTCTGGAAAATCTACAACAGTGTAGTAAATAATGGGCAATCAACAATTCCCCCACTAACCAACAATCACGAGGTTGTCTCCTCAGCAACCGACAAGGCTAACATGCTTGCCAGTCGGTTTGCCTCAAACTCCACACTGGACCCTTCCAACCACCCCCTACCTGACTTTCCTATGCGGACAGACGCCACACTAGACGATCTGAAAACCACCCTTGCTCAGGTGCATGCTATCATAAAAAACCTTGACACCTCAAAAGCATGTGGACCCGATCTTATCCCAGCTGTGCTATTAAAAAAGTGCTCAGCCGAAGTAGCTCCAGTTCTCTCCAAACTCTACAACAAATGTCTTAATGAAGCTTGCTTTCCGGGCTGTTGGAAAACTGCTTCTGTTGTACCAGTATTCAAGAATTCTGGCGAAAGGACAGACCCATCAAATTATCGCCCCATTAGCCTCCTCCCACTTTTTGCCAAAATATTTGAGACCATAATTAACCATGCTCTAGTCCATCATCTTACAGATGCTAAACTACTGACTGACAAACAATATGGATTTAGACGAGCCCGTTCCACAGCAGACATCCTCACTGTGATCTCTGAACGTATATACCATTCACTGGACAAAGCGGGGGAAGGCAGAGCGGTAGCTCTAGATATATCTAAGGCTTTTGACAGGGTATGGCATGAGGGTCTCCTCAGTAAAATCAGATCATACGGTATCACTGGTAGAATACTTAACATAATTAAATCCTTCTTAGATAAG
Organism: Euprymna scolopes; assembly: GCF_053919585.1. Classification (NCBI taxonomy): domain Eukaryota; kingdom Metazoa; phylum Mollusca; class Cephalopoda; order Sepiida; family Sepiolidae; genus Euprymna; species Euprymna scolopes. The sequence continues at coordinate 26,431,471 of NC_136499.1, read as the reverse complement.
AGAAAAATCCAGGTAGTCCTCGACGGTCGCACATCTAAACAATATGATATAAATGCGGGAGTTCCCCAGGGTTCTATCCTTGTACCTCTATTGTTCCTGATATTCATAAATGACCTCCCCGACAACATTGCCTCTGAGATGGGTATATATGCTGATGACACTACACTCTATGGCAGACACGACAGGAAGACGAATGAACACATTTCTAAAGAAATGGCAGAAACACTAGAGGAAGACCTCCAATCTGTAGTGGAATGGGGATAAAAGTGGTTGGTCGCATTCAATGCTGCCAAGACTAAACTAGTTTCATTCAATAATTACAAGAAACCCTCTCTACCACCCATAGCAATGGCCAACGACTCTTTATCTGAGAGTCCATCTTTCAAACTCCTTGGCCTAACGTTCACAGGAAACATGAGTTGGAACAATTACATTGAAGGCATTGCCAGGGCCGCTGCAAGAAAGGTAGGCTCTCTCTACCGTGCTAGAAAACTACTAACACCCGAAAGTATCCTGTACCTCTATAAGGCCACCATTCGCCCATGTATGGAGTATTGCTGCCACATCTGGGCTGGTGCATCTGCTACTAGTCTCTCGCTCCTTGACAAGGTTCAAAAGAGAGTCGCAAACCTGATAGGCCCTGAACTGGCATCTAAGCTTCAGCCTCTGTCCCATCGACGAAATGTTGCATCCCTCTGCCTTTTCTACAAGTATTTTAGTGGTGAATGCTCTGACGAACTGCAATCACTTGTGCCCCCACGACGCAAGCACCCTCGACAAACCCGACAGGCTACTAGATCCCACCCCCACACTGTAGAGGTCCCTAGATGTAAAAGATCTTTTTACTCCAATAGTTTCTTCCCCAGAACCGCAAGACTCTGGAATTCCATTCCAGGTCCCTGCTTCCCCAACAGTACTGACGTGCAGAAGTTCAAGTGTAACGTGAACCGACACCTTGCTGCCCAAATCCCTACATAGTACCCCAGTAGTTGTTGCCCCTGATAGTAGCCCCCTACACCAAAGTGGCAATTTGCCTTGTTTGGGGTGAAAATGTAATAAAAAAAAATAAAAAAATAAAAAAAATTATTGCGGTATTTTTTTTTTTTTTTTTTTTGCTCATTAAATTATTAATTAAACTAAATTAGATACTTATGAAGAATACGAACCGTCCCGTTTTGTGTGTGAGTTTTTTTTTGTTTTTTGTTTTTTTTCGGTAGGATTTCGCCAAGGTATCTTTAAATTGTTAGGTGAAAGCACAGAATACTTTTTTCCCCTATAAATGTTAAGAATGGGTTTCTGAATAATAAAGTTATTATTTTAGCACAATCAGTATTCTGCATGTGCTATAAATTGCTATACTAACTCTGTCAATAAATATAACGCGGTGGTCGCGGCCAAACTCGCCGTGGAGAACTCTTTTAGTGGAGGTGGAGCAGGAGCACCTCCACTAAAAGAGTTCTCCACGGCGAGTTTGGCCATGTGAGCTTAGTCACGGAAAGGTGCGCTGGTCGGTGCACCTTCTCAGGCATTATCTCCTCTATATAAGAGGGATTTGGTTTATCGGCAATGGTCGGAGTCATCCCTACTGGAAGATGCCGACAGATGTGTTTATGCCATTTTTTTTTTTTTTTTTTTTTTTTTTTGCAAAACCAGAGTGCGGCTTCTAAAATCTTCATCAGACATCTTTTTCGGAATAAAAAGTAAATAAACAGGTGAAGAGTTGTCGAAACTTTAAAGTTGAACAATTTGTACTTCATGTGGAGAAGAGTTCGAAGTTTGGCTTTGGCATGCTTTCAACTTCCTGTTTGTCAGTTCATTGACTTTTTTGTTTATTTTAATAATAAAAAAAACCTTTATGAACTGCCGCTGAAAGCAAGATGAAAGAAAGACTAAAAGGCCTTTTTTCTTCGCAATGTGATACTGACACCTTTCGACATAATCGTGATGACGCAGGTATTTTAGGTTCTTTTTCAATGTTTATAAATTAATAATTCCTTCTAATAGTTCCTTCTTTTAGTGTCTGTTTTGTTGACGTTTGGTGAATGGTGGTGCTGGTGCTGGTGCGTGCTCTCATGAGTCGCGTTAATATTAATAATGTTAAATAAAAACAAACGATTACTAAGTTTTGTTTATGGAAACATTTAAACAAATTATTTTTCTGTCGTATTCACTGTTTTACTTGATTATACTTTTTTATTGTTGAACTTTTAAAGGTATTCAAAATGTTACGCTTTTGAGTGACAAAAATAATAATAACGTCGAAAAATAACACCGTTTTTTAACACAATAAATGAACCATAATACTTGACTTTTGTATGTAAAATTTTGGACAGAAATCAGTTTTCTAAAGAATCCAAATATATTTTAAATGTCGAAAGGTACGAAGTAAACACCTGTCCTCCCCCGCCCCCATTATTATTGCATGACCATTTCTGTGTACATTAGGAACACCTTGAATAACTTGGCAAAAAAAAAAAAAAAAAAACGATTAACTTTAAAATTTTAAATAGGGGATCAGTTTCGTATATAAATTTAACTTTAAATAACTCCATTTTCGAGCCATCCTAGTGTTAGGTCAGGTAGGCGAAAAAAATTGCTATGGACTATAAATTCGGTATGATTTTGTTTTGAAAGGGAGAAGAGATATTTTTTATGCGATTACGTGTGGTTTTACGACCTTGCCAATCGGACTTGAAGTTAGGGGTTAAAAAAAAAGTTGGTACTTGTGCAGTTTAATATCACTAAGCAAATTTAGGAAGCCATTATTAAAATGTGGAGGGGGCCGAGGCCGCTTGTTAACACTGCTGAACTCTTCTAAAATTTAAATAATTTACTGGCGCTTATTAAGATAATCGGTGCTTCTACACTATTAGGACGAAATTTTGTAGTCGATAAATGGAGTTTTCAGATAAAAAAAAACGATTGAAAAAAAGTGTCGATTGGAACTGCGAACCTCTGTCTGTCATAATGACTGTGGGTACTCCGAAAATGGCTATCCAGTCCTGAAGTATGGCTCTGGCTATTGTTGAAGCTGAAGTATCCTTAACGGCTATGGCACTATGGCAGTAGGCCATCTGCTGAATCTATCGACGATAATCAGGGGGTGTGTCCCTTTGAAGTTGGTAACGGTCCTACCAAATCGATGTGGATGTTGGTGGATCTAGCATCGGGTGTGATAAAGGAACCCAGTTGTGATTTCGTGTGTCTGTGAATTTTGTTCTTTTGACAAGGTATGCACATCTTAGTCCAATTTCGAATATCTGTGTTCATATTCAGCCACACATGAAACATTGCGTGATTAGCTTTAGAGTAGCTTTTTTTCCTGGGTGAGATAAATTGTGAAAATGTTGGAAAACTTGTCGTCTGAGGCTAGGTGGTATGTATGGTCATGGTTGTTTCTTTGCTGTGTCGCAATAAACAATCGCTGTACTGAAGGGTACGGGCATTTTTTGGAGTTGTAAGGATGTGTTTTCCTGGACATCTTCAAGCGTTGTCTGATTCCTGTTCTCGTGCTATCAATTCCATGCTTAGCGAGCTGGAATTTAGAGAAGTGATCATGGCTCTGGATAAGGCGTCTGCTACAAATTCTCCTGGCCCTTCACATATCTTATATCCGTGGAGTACTGTGCAATGTAATCAAGATGTGTGATTTCTCGTGGGCCATATTTGTCCACGTGTGTGTAGCGCATTAGTTAACGGTTTGTGATGTGTGTAAATCATGAAATTTCTGCCTTCCAAGACGTGTTTGAAATGTTTAATCGCCAGGTAAATTGCCAATAATTCCCTCGAAAATGTGCTGTATTTTCTTTGCGTTTTGTTTAGCTTGGCCGAAAAAAATGATATAGGGGTCATCACATCATCGGTCAGCTGGTGTATGACTGCCCCTACGGCTACGTCTGACGCGTCTGTTGTAAGTGTGAGTCTGGTATCTTCTTTGTCATTTATGTAAGACAGCTTTGTGAAATTTGCTAGGGGTTTCTTCGCTTGAGTAAAAACTGCTAAGGCTGGTCCATCTAATGTTAACTGTTGGTTCTTGGTCTTGTTCTGCAACAGCGATGTTAGTGGCGTGAGAATTTCAGAGCAATTGGGTAAGAATCGCCTGTAATAGTTGATTATCCCTAAATATGGACAGACTTGTCGAACAGATGTGAGCTGTGGAAAATTAACGATGACACTCACTTTTTCGGGTAGTGGTGATATTCCACCCTTGTTGATAGTGTGTCTGAGGATGTTGAATTTTGATTGTCCGAAGATGCATTTTTCAACGTTTACTTTTAGGCCGTAATGAGATAATCTCTGGAAAGCTTGATCCAGGTGCTGTTTATGTTCGTCAAGCTTTTTACTAGCAATCAGGACGTCATCCACATATGCAAATATGAATGACAATCCTCTGAAAACTTTGTCTATTTAATGTTGGAAAGTTTGACTAGCATTTCAAATTCCGAAGGGCATGCGAGTGAATTCATAAAGTCAAGGTTGTTTTGTGGATATCCTCTTCTGCTACAGGAATTTGGTAGTATGCCTTCACTAGATCCAACTTTGAAAACGTTGTCGCGTTCTGTAATCTGATCACAAAATAGTGGATGTGAGGAATAGGGTATCTGTAAGAATTGAAATTGATTTGACTTACCGAGGGTGGGTTGGAGGGAAGAAAAGACACTGAACTGCTGTTTTGCCGTTACTGAGAAACTGCGTGTCTATTTCCTACTAAGTTAAATAGACATTCTAATCTCGTTGGAAATCACATTGGAATTCTCGCCACTGAGAGTTAGTATGTAAAAAAGGAGTTGTCTCACTACGGGTTAGTGATTAGTTAAGAAGCTAGTTACCTAGCTTGCTAGTCGGTTGGTGTCTCTTAGACTGATCACCTCGTTACTGCTGTTCGGCAAACGTTACCAGTTAATTGTTACCTTTACAAGGAAAGAAAAGACTGCTTGTAAGCAACGTCACCATTTCATTGCAAGCCCTTACTGCCTTTTCTTACCCCCCCCCCTGTCTGGTGCAGTTTGTGCATTTAGTCTTCTGAAATCGCCGCATGGGTGCCAGGATGTACTGTCCGATTTCTGCACCATGTGTAAGGGAGAAGACCATGCATGTTTTGAGGGTCAGATAATTCCCTGTTGTAGCGTGTGCTGAAATTCTTCCTTCGTTATTCGGTATTTATCTGGTTTTAAATGTCTGGGGGTGGCGTGGACTGGTTGTCCGGTTGTTTTAATGTAGTGTTTAGCACTATGCTTGACCGTGTCCATGTCCCTAAATGGCTGAGACAGCTGTGGATGTTTTTGAAGTAATCGACGGATAGATGGGTCCTCAAGTAGGGCTGTTATCTGCTATCAAGTGGAGACTCCTCTGACCACCAATTTCGTTTGGTTTTCTGTTAATGTGCGGTTGGTCATGGTCATGTCCACAGACAAGTTGAATTTCGCCAGGAAATTTGCTCCTATTATGGGCGTTGTTACGTTGGCTATGGTAAAAATCCATGTGAAAGTTCGCCTCAAGCCGATGTTGATAGTTAGTGATTTATCCCCGAATGTGGATATCTTGGTACTGTTGGCTGCTTGCAAGTGATACAATTGGGTCGTAATCTTCTGACTGGTCAGCGGTGGAATTACGCTTACTTCAGCGCCAGTGTCTATTAGAAAATTATATCCGTGGGTGCTGTCACGGATATAAAATAGAGAACCTTTTACAGAGGATCCAGCGACAGTCGTCATCTTTACTGGCTGGTATCCTCGTTTCCCTGTTTCGTTCTGTTAATGAAAGAACAAGGGTGGGTACAGCGTCGCGCATTTACTGTGTTAGAAACTGTCCACCCGCTCTGTCGTGTTCCACGTTTCTACTTCTGCTGGTACGCCTTCTTTTATAGGGCGACCTGTTGTGATGTAAGTGCTGGCGATCTGCCTTCAGTAAATCCTGTATTTGTTTGGACAGCTTCTCGACCGTTGCTTTTCGCTCGGCTAACTTTTCGTCTCTTTGTTGCGTCGGCTGTTGTTGTTGTGAGTTTACTCAGCGTGCCTGGAGGTTCTTGTGAATCCAGTCTATTATTTCCGCCAGTTTGTTAGGCTGTGTTCCTTCTACTGTTGGTGCGAGGATTTGCACTGTTGATGCTGGTAGTTTATCCAGCCACAAAATCCTCATGATGTTCTCCGACATCTTGTTATCTCCCAACAGGGTGCGCATATGATGTAACAACTGCGACGGAGTGCGGTCTCCAAGTTCGACCTGCGTAAATAGGTTGCGTAGCATCGACTCGTTCGATAAGCCAGTTCGTTTTAGAATTGCTTCCTTCAGCTGGTTGTAAGGGTTTCTTCTGGTATAGTTTCGAGTAAATCTATTACCTTCTCCATGATGTCGGTAGGTAATTTCTCGACCAGGTAAGTGTATCATGTCCTTTGCAATGTTATCCACTTCGCATCGAATAAAGCTTGGATTTGGATGAACCAGGACTTGATGTTGGCTGGGTTAAATACCAGGATGTTTAACGATAGGGTGGCTGGAGATATTTCTGAATGTGACGAATCCATGCTCTTGTTTCGCTTGATTTAATGACGTCTGCGGTCCCTGCTTAAATGGGAAAATAGCGTGGAACTGTAGGGTTATAGAAGGTAGTGCGTGTTTCATTTCATGGTCGGGTGTCACCAATTTGTAGAGGAAAAGAAGTTTAAGTGAAATTAAATCTCTTTGCCCCAAACAAAATAATATATAAAAAAAGAATGAAACAAAACGACTCCTTCTGATTTAAAATGCACTGCATTTATTTTTTAACAAAAACAATAAGGTGAATAAACAAAGATCCGATCGGTGAAAGGTCTTTAAAAATCATTATGATTAATATGTTAGATGAAAGTCCTCCGTGGAATCAAGGAGTTTAGAAGATAAAAGTCTTGTGTGAAAATAATGTTCTTATTTTAAGGTTGGTGTTTTAACTGGCGAAGTTCGCCTTATTCAAAAGTCCCATGAGGAAAGTAATTCGTTGTTATTAATTAGAAAATCTGCGGAATGCATGCGTGTGTGCATAAATGATTTTTGAGTGTCCGCGTGGCGTGTGTAATCATGGTGTTGATGCCTTTGACAGCGAGCGACGATGTTATGAAAATGAGAGGCATGTTCTTGTGTGACGTCGAAGCGAGAAGAAGGGAAAAAGAAGGGAAGAAAGAATGTTTGATGCGTTATTATACGTTTTGGACCGGCTCCAAAACAAGATTGCTATTGCTGATATTTTGGTTTTTGAAAAAGCATTAAAAAGACAATCTTCTAAATTTTCTCATTGGTCGCTTGTGTCACGTGATACTGTCGTTAACTACGTCCGCCAGAAATATGTTCATTTTACTTTTGTTGTTGTGAGAAAAAGTGTGTGGGCGTATTTAAAATTATGCCGTCGCTAGAAGAACTTGTTTTTGTGCAAAATGCGCGGGGGGGGGGGATTGAAATGAATAAACGTTCGTTTATTTGCGCACTAGCTTGTGTGTGTGTGAGTGAGTGACTGCACACAGGTGAAAAATTTCAGCCATTTTGTTTAAATCGAAACGAAAAATTATCTCCCTGTTGGACTCTCCTGTGTCTTACGATCTTTTTCATTAAATTTTTTTTTCATTTTTTTAAAGAAATAATTTTCTACCTTACCGATTTTCATAATTTTGGGATGTAATTATCTTAAAAATATGAGGAATATATAGATACCATTGTTTAAATATGAAATTCAGTTTTACGATTTCCGAAATTTCGTCCCAATAGTGTAGAAGTATCAGATGAGCTTTTTAATGTCGTTTTCAAAAACAATATTACTTGTTACGTCGAAAATATTAATATGTCCAAAAAATTACGAAAATTCATTGAGTAAAATAATTTTTACGGAAAATTGGCTAAAATCGCATTTTTCTTAGGTATTATAAAGTAGACGATGAAGAGTTCACACACAATAGCCATAACTCAGAACGCAAAATTTAGATTACACTGTAATGGCTCCCGACATTTGTAGCTTATGGCGATCGCCGATATACTTTTTTTTACTAAAAACACAATAGTAGTTGTTCTACTCAATGAAATTTCGTAAGTTTTGGATATATTACTATTTTCGACATGGCGATTGAGTACGTAATGTTGTTTTTGCTTAAAACGACATATTTTTAAAAAATCGATTGTCACTTTAATTTTAACAAGTTCGAATTTTCTTCGTGGTGCTAACTGCATTAGTGCCAAAAATTTTAGTTAACTGCTCTAATAAGTTAAAATGGCCTGGAAAAGAGGTGATCATTTTACATAAAATTTAGGGTTTGTTTTACAATCCATAGAGATACGAAAAAGTGGTAAAAAATTTTTAAAATATAACCAATAAATGTTAGCAAAGGTAAGATAAGTTACTCTTCTACCTATCTGAAAAAGTTGTTGGTGGTTTTAATTGCTTTAAAACGTTTAATCGGTTCGAGAATCATTCAGTGTTTAGCGATGGGTGCGAACAAGAAAAGTGGAGGCGAGCAGACCCCTAACTTTGTGAAGTTTGAAAAATTAGTTAAAAATAAAAAATTATACAAAACACTGTTAGAAACCCGCCCAATATGTCACATGACCATACTGTAGTCAGCTGGAAAGCAGACCAGCAGAACAGTTCCACAGGCGGGCAGTTCTAGGAAAGAAGCTTTGTTCATGGAATTTGCAATTTAGATTTAGGCACAGATAGAGAGTGCATAAAATTGTTGATAGTTGTTGCGGTAAGACGAGTGCTTTTTATGAAAGTTTGGCAAGGGGGGGTTATAGATTGAAGTTCAAATAAGCACTTGCCATGAAAATATCGATAGAGCAGAAACGCTCACAACGTCTCTTCTGTGGGAAAGGTTTTTTTTTTTCTTTTTTTTGCTGCCTGTTGGGTTAGTCAGAGGTATTTACATTGGGGTGGGGCACATGTGCTGTGAGTTTTTCGAAGAACATTCAATTAAAGTACTTTAAAAGCACAGGAATGCAATATTGTGATGATGTGACATGGGTTAGAGGTTGAGTGACAGTGCGAGACTCTTTTAGATTAGACACTCTTTTTTGAGCAACTAGTGGTTGATGTACTATCTATGGCAGTAATACTCCATGCAAGGACAAATAGTGGTTTTGCAGAGATAGAGAGTACTATCAGATGTGAGTATCTTTCTAGCATGGTAAAGGAAGCCCACTTTCTTTGCAGCTGCCTTGGCAATGTCCTCTATGTATTTGCTCTAATTCATGTTACCTATGAATATTAGATCGAGAAGTTGGAATGATGAACTCTCAGTTATAGTGCTATTATCCATAGCAATCATTGGCTGGAAAGGTTCTTGTAATTGTTGAAGGAAAAAAGCTTTATTTTAGTAGCATTAAATGTTACCATCCATTTACATCCCCATTCCACCACCGACTGGAGGTTAGTATTGCTTTGGATATATGCTTATTCATTTTTATCACATGTCTGGTATAGAGCATAGTGTCTTAAGCAAGTATACCCATCTCAGATGCAATTTCATCAAAAAGTTTGTAAGAGAGCCGTAGAAGCAACGGCATAATACGCCTGCATATGACCAAGCCGGTGCACAAGGTGACGTCACAGAGAATGGAAAGAAAAAAAGGGAAGAAAAAAAAAAGCAAAGAAAAAAAGGAACCACATGAGCGGCAACAGCGATGCAAAGCATGTGCCAGCGAGAAAGATTTTTAAATTATTTTAACAACAAAAAACGGATGAGTTGAATTTCTTTCCTTTGCAAGACTTTTGTGCATAACATCAGGTTCAAGTGTTAACATGTAACGACGGTGTTACACGTTTACGAATATTGGAAACAAAAGTCAAAAGATCGATTCCTGAGAGTCAGTCTCATTAATGTTATGTTGTTTAGGTATACAGCAATCAAAGACAACCTGGATTTTTTTCTTGTCTAAGAAGAATCTGATTATATTAAACTATTCATCCAGAAATACTGTACAATTCAATCTTCACGAGAAGACCTTCATGCAAAGTTTTGTCAAATGCTTTGGATATATCAACGATTACTGCCCTATCTTCTCTCGCCTTGTCCACCGCATGGTTTATGCATCCAGAGAAGAGTGTAAGGACATCTGTAGTGGAACAGCTTGGCTAAATCCATACCATTCGTCAGAAAAAAAGTTTAACGTTTACGAGGTGGTGGACTAGCACTTGGTTGATTAATGATTCAAAGATTTCATCGAAGAGAGGGAGGAGACTTGTAGCAGTTAATAAACTATTTACTATAAGCAGATCAATGCCTAGTGTCAAAGTGATTCGGCCACACTGACCAATCGGTTGGCAGGGCGCATTGATTTGAGCTTTCCCATTAAGGACTATTTTTAGCCCTTTGGGATCTCAGCTATGATCGCCAGAGAGACGCCAGCAAGCGACCTATAAAGACCTCTCTCACTCACCCCTCCCACTACTACTTGTTGACGACTGCAGTCTGATGGCAGAAGACACCTTCAAACAGACATTTACACTTTCTTTCGTTCTCTCCAGTCTGAGATACAATCTCACCTTTTTTAAATAAACCCTTTATTATTGTTTTGTTAAAATCAATGTCGTTTGGCCTTGTGTTTATTTAAGTAATTATTAGGAGAGAAATGCACAACATTCCGGCGATAATTGAAGAGGTAATTTCTTTAAGCTGAATCATTGAATACTGATACCGCAGAGATAATTTTCCAGCTATCAGAGAAGCAAGATTCAGCAAGGCACTTGATGTAGGGTTTAGAGAGAAAAGGACTAGCTCAGCAAAACATATCTTTATTACTTTAGTAGATCATGCCTTGGAGGTGCCTAGGATTTTATCGTAGACTTGATTATCAAGTGTGGCTTTTGTTCAGAAAGGGAAATTAGTGAGGGAGTGGTTTATGGTGTCTAATGTGGTGAATTGCCAGGCAAGCAGGCCAGCCTTCTCAGTTGCTGTGCAAGCCAAGCGCCATCATAATTGTTGGATAGTGGGGAAATTATTGTTTGCCCATTACTCACTACACTATTGTAAATTTTGTAGAAATCATGAGTTCCTAATTTCTGTGACTTAATGTATCTTCTGGTCATATCGGTATATCTTCCCTTGACAACAGCTATTTCATTCTTCCAATTTCTAGCTTCTATAAATTTTTGCCTGTTTCTACCTTACTTATGGCATTCGTATTAGTAATAAATTCTTCAATTTGCAAATATACATGAATGTAATCATGAGGGCTATGACAACAGCATATTTTTTTCATTGTTTTTACTCTCAAGTATATATTTAACACAGTTAGACAATTGATCAACCGTGGATCACATGACTCTACATAAAAAGATATAAGATATCAATGGATATATACCTGAGAATCAAAACAAGGAAAAGAATATGCTGTTGTCATAGCCCTAGTGATCACTCTACTTATTACATGTGTTTCGTTTGTGTAGTTTGTGATGGTATTTACAAATAAAAAATATAATTTCTAAATTAGCCACAAAACCATCAAAAGCATGAGGGGAGTCTGTGGCCATACTCTATTTTACTCTTAACTAAACACATTTTGCTCTATTCATTTAAGCACTTTCATTTCAGCAGTCACCACAATACCATATTTACTCTATGGACTCTGGTTAAAATTTCCCCAATGATGTTGTTTATATATATATACACACACACCCCAAAAAACTTCTGGCATTGATGAAGGGGAGATCAAAACTTACTGCTATGGTGTCAAATGATCTGAAATAACAGCAAGGGGAAACTTGATTTCAAATATTTCTCATATGTTATATCTCCCCTTTTTTGGAAATAGTGTGCGATTATGAATCTCTCCAATATCAAATAATCCATATGCACTGTGAAATTTACTTTATGTATGAAGACCAAAGAAGGGAGGTATAATATTAGAAATATTTGGAATCAAGTCTCCCTTTGCTGTTATTTCAGATCATTTGTAACTATAGCAGCAAGTTTTAGTCTCTCCGCCATCAAGGCTAGAGGTTTTGGGGAAATATAAGATATTTTGTAATTCATATGCAAAACTAGGAAAACAAATGACTATGATGGAAACATTTTATGGCTGTAAAAACGTGCCAAAAATAGGCTCTGGATGGTGGATGATCCCTTTAATATGCGACCTTAAGAGCAAATATCACATAGCCCACTATACAATTCAGGCTATTACCTTTCCAACGAGGCCTCATTTGTTAACTCCTGATCAGTAGTCACTGAGATTTGGAACTTATGAAATTGCCAAAAGAGGTAGTGTGTGTGCGTGTGTGTGTGTATATATATATATATATATATATATATATATATATATATATATATATATTTATATTTTGTGTACAGAAAGTTGTTAGTTGAGACAGATCATTGGTACCGTCGGTTTCAAGCCCGATAATAAGGCCCGATCCACAAATATACCGGAAATATATATAGGTATGACAAAAGGCAAATTTAAACAAAGATATTATGCGCATATGAGCTCCTTTAGAGCTTAAACAAGGATGAATACAGCATTAGCGTGTGGGAGGTTAAAGAAAAAAATACACCCTTTTCCATAAAATGGAGAAAAATAGAGCACAATCCAGCATACGTCCCGGAATTAAGTCAATGCTCACTCTGTAACGCAAAAAGATACTACATTCTTCGGGCAATTCATGACCAAAAAATAAAATGTCTAAATGTGAGGAGTGAAGCTTTGAAAAGTTGCATACACAGAAGGAAGGGGCTCCTAATAAATTGGATCAATGAAAAGAACAACACTTAGATGTTGATTATATATATATATATATATAGAGAGAGAGAGAGGGGAAAAAAAATTGTAAATACAAAAATGATAAGTCGGTAAACTTGGATTTTTTTTTTTTTTTTTTTTAATCGCAATTATATTATAGATTTTTTTTTTAATCGCAATTATATTATAGATTTTAAATTAATGTATTTTATAAAAAAAAATTTTAAATTATACTTTATAAATGTAATTTATAATCTATTTCGAATTTAAAACTATAGAAAAAATATAATAATGTTAATATACTAGGGAAATCACTTAGGATAGATAAATACTCACTTCCCCAAACCTTGAAAGATTTGGATTTTTAAAAAATATTTTTTAAACGTATTTCGAAATTTTTAAACGTGATTCGATATAATTAAAAATATATATATATATATATATATATATTTTAAACGTATTTTTGGAAATTTTTAAATGTAATTCGATATAATTAAACAAATTTTTAAGTTTTTAACCGATACCAATATATATTTTAAGGTTTTTTATACATAAGAAAAGAGATTTTTAAATTAATTTGGGTTCAAATTAAAATCGATTTATATAAGGAAATTTTTTTCGAAATTAGATCTTAAATTTAAATAATTCAAAGTTTAAAATTAGGTATTATATCATCCGATAATAAAAAAGGGGGGTAACAAAACGAGATTTAAACGTGAACTCGCGAGGTATATATACTTCACACTTCAGGTTATAAAAGAGACGAATATTGGCTGAAGAGAGCTTGATAAGGATACCTTAAACGGGCCTTATTATCGGGCTTGAAACCGACGGTACCAATGATCTGTCTCAGCTAACAACTTTCTGTACACAAAATATAAATACGCTCTTAAATTTTGGATTTTCCTTTTAATTGAGCACTTTGCTGGAATTCTTTTTCCAAAAAAAACTAATCATATATATATATATATATATATATATATATATATGTATGTGTGTGTGTGTGTGTGTGTACAGGATTCACTCTCCTAAACTATTTAACTGATCATTATGAATTTTGGAACACAATTGTTAGGTGTAATGGGTCATAATGTCGGCTATATTTAGTTTAATTTCATGCAAAGGGGTAAAGGGGGTGGAAGCTCTTCGTAAAAATCCAAATATAAAATGTTAACAATAGATATTAGAGATCAATTAATAAATATTTCCAAAACTTCAGTATCTCTATTGTATTTTAAAGTTCTTTTATACGCCATAATATTGTGACGTAATCAACCTGAGGGAGCAATTTGCCCTTATTGGGGAGCTTTAGATCCCCCAAGGGGCCTGAGAGGACCCGAATAACTACGCTGAGATAGCTAATCGTTCCCGGGTGACAGCAGATAATCTGAGGATTTAAAATAGAGAATATAAATATATATATTTTATTTCACGTCAAAATAGATATTGTTTAAAACCAGAGAAATATATTTTGCAGTTAAAATTGATGACAGGAAACTTGAAGCATAATACTGTCTGACCTCCGTGAACTCAAAGTCAGATGTCGGAACTGACATGATGACCTTAGAGGTCATGAGAATTAATATGTTTGTAAATCTCAGATCACAGATTCGGGAATTGCACACCCGCAAAATCTGGGGTTTCCCGATTCTGTGGTGTGATTTGATTGGCTAAGGAGACTTCCAACCCCGACCATACACCAATATTAATACAAGTGTCACATGGAAATTAGCCAGTTTCGAAGCAGTTTCCAAAAGAGTTGTGCGCGAAACTCAAGGTAACCCGCCGTTTCCTAAAGACGCCCTCCTCCTCCTCCACTCGTCTGACGCTGTTTGTGAAGAGAGATTGAACTTTGAAAAACTTACTAAGAACTGACGATATTTGTAAAAAAACGCTGTACATAAGTTTGTGAAATAATTTTGTAGAATAGAATTCACGTGTCTGTTTTTCTTTCTGCCTGCGGCTTCGATATTCGTTTTCAGCATACAGGATTCAATGTAACAACCCTAGAGAAGGACCAGACGATCCGAGCCGAGTTTCCAGACAAAAAGGGGTCCTAGCCGAGCTTCATCAGTGTGGGAGTTACAATATGAACACAACTTTCCATGTGAAAATTCAAATATTTCAGATTTGCATCGAATTTAGACAATAATTAAATAAGATTCTCTGGATTTAAGTTTCTTAAGCCTCAAGTGTAAGATATTTTCTAGAATCAAAATTATGGAATGAATTTTCATCTAAATTTGAATAGGACATAAGATTTGTGTTTGGGAATTAATTTTCCCCATACTGAGACGGATATACCATTCTTATATATATATATGAATTTAATTGTTACATTATGGACATGTGGGATAACAAAAAACGCACCAAACGAGAGAAAAAAATAAAGAAGCCAAATAAAAATAAAAAGCAGATTAGTAAGACCCTCTCAATTGTTACAAAAAATAAACTGCTACTATTTTCCGGCTTATTTAGACTAGAAAACAAACAGGTTGATCTCTAAATGGGAGTGGGACTTAAATAAGCGGAAATAAAATAAAGTGGTGTTGTTGGGTCATTTCCAAATAAAAAAAAAATCGGTTGTCTACTGTGATTCATCTGATACTATCCGGTTTTGAAAGTTAGTCTCATAAAAATGGAATATCTATCTTCCTTTCTCTTTCTCCCTCTATTTTTCTCTCTCCCTCTCTTTCTTTCTCTCTGTTCTCCTCTTTCTTTTCTTTCTCTCTGTTCTCCTCTTTCTTTTCTTTCTCTCTGTTCTTCTCTTTCTTTTCTTTCTCTCTGTTCTTCTCTTTCTTTTCTTTCTCTCTGTTCTTCTCTTTCTTTTCTTTCTCTCTGTTCTTCTCTTTCTTTCTCTTTTTTCTTTCTCTTTTTATCTCTCTTTCTTTCTCTCTCTCTCTCTCCTCTCTCTAGTGCAGCTCATAATAGTGAATATCTAGTGAGTGTCAAACATCCAATTAAAAAAAAGATGGATTTTTTTCTTTATAATCTTAAAAAGTACACTGGTTTATTCACTTGTCATATAAATATAATTTATATGTCAAAGAATAAAATGCATCTGAAAGGTTTTTTTCTCCACACCACCTTTATATATATATATATATATATATATATATATATATATATATATATATATATATATATATATATATATATATATATAGCTTTAATTGCCTTCCTTTGAAAAGAAAAACTGTACATTTTTCACCTTCGAAAAAAAATGTCATCGTTCAATTTTACTGTTGAGGGTTGAATGATTATTTCACCTTAGCGAGAGACCTGTTATTCAACCGGACACGGCCACAATTGTAAACCATTAATATCTTATTAACATCACTGGAGCTGTGAGCATTAATTTTATGTTGTTATGGAGATTTTTTGGTAAACACAATAACAAGATCTATACACTACTTTGTTTGGGAGTCAGGAAAGTTTGCGGCGGTGGTGGCAGGTGATGATGATGATTACTTTGGTTCTTTCATAATTTATAAGGAGGAGAGTCTACAAAACAGAGGACATTCTATGTTAAAGTTCTCTTAATTGTGAGTGCATATTGATATTTAGAGTGAACAACCAATTTTTAATTTCAATTTCCATTTTTGGTAAGTGATATTTTTTTTATTTCTTAATTTTTCACCCTTTTTTCCAAATATTTATAAGATTTTAAGACGGTTTAATCTTATGTTAAATGTTTTCATCACCATGTCTGTCATTCCTATTCAATTGTTTGCATCAGTTCTATTTGTTTAAAAACTAAAAAAAAAAAATGCTTCACCAATGTTCGTCACTAATATACATTAGGTACCTCAAAACGAATGTCCTGCTCTAAGTAAATCTGACGACCTAGTCCACAAATTTCAAAATTTCATCATGACAAGTTTCAAGAAAAAATACACGATTAAACCCGGTTCTCCAACTTCCAACGTAGACCCCTACTACCATGTCTCCTTCTCCAACATCAGGAGTCTACGTTCTAACCTTCCAGAGGTTGAAACCCAATTACAGGAGACTAAACCAGACCTTTTATTTTTAAGTGAAACTGGCATTGGACAGGCTATTTCCCTAGAAGAATTTGCAATTAAAGGATACTCTAACTTAACTTCTAAATCTGACCCCCAAGATGGGCATGGAATATGTGCCTATATTAAAGATAGCTTTCCATGTGGAAGGGACATCTCCAGGGAAGATCCTAACTTACCCTATATGTGCTTCCGGGTTGCTTTAGCTCACACTACGGCATTTTTATTTACTCTCTATCGCCCCCACAACAGCGGAATTACTATCTTTAAAAGCATATCTGAGAAAATTGATCAAGTCCTATCTGCTTATCCTTCAGCTAACATTCACGTATGTGGAGACTTCAATGTTCACAACGTCGAATGGTTGACCCACTCAAACAAGACCGATGATGAGGGGAGGTTCTGTCATGATTTCTCCATTGCCTATGACCTCACTCAGATTGTTCAGGAACCCACCCGTGTGCCCGACAATGACGGTCAGTATGCGAGCCTACTAGACCTTTTTCTCACAATTTGCCCTGAACTATGTTCAGTTTCTGTTCTGTCGCCTCTTGGATCTTCTGACCACTCTGTTGTATCAATTAAGATAAAAATGAAATGTAATAAGTCCCCAGACGTACCTCTCCATCGTACAGTATATCGATACACTAAGGCTGACTGGGATAGCTTCCGTACATTTATATCTGATCTACCTCTGCATTCCATATTTAAAAAGGATGTGTCCTCTATAGTATTAGACCTGACGGAATGGTTAATTGTAGGTATTGATCGTTTCATACCCTCGAAAAAGTTTCAGCAAAAACCTAACAGCCAGCCATGATTCTCTCCAGAATGTGCTGCTGCCATTGCGCACAGAAATCACTTTTTCCACTGTTTCCAACGTAATAGATGTATGGAAACTAAAGCCGCTTTCAGGACTGCCAGCAACCATTGTAAGAAAGTAATAAAGAGCGCAAGATGGTTGTATGCTCAATCTATTAAGTCCAAAGTAGCTGAGCAGCGGCTTGGTTCCCACCAGTTTTGGCAAATAGCAAACAGAATTCTGAACAGAAGTGTGCGCTCCATTCCAACTATCATCAATGGACCTGAGGTAATCTCGTCAGCATCAGACAAAGCCAAACTCTTTGTCAAGAACTTTGCAGCTAATTCTACCTTTTGCGATCAAGGCCGCCAACCCCCAATATTTCCTCCTGTATCTGAAAACACACTATGTGATATACGTATATCTGTACGTGATGTTGCCAAGCTAATCAAAAACCTTGATTCCAGTAAAGCAACTGGCCCGGACGGTATTCCAATTATAGTACTCAAAAAACTTCAACCTGAACTAGCGCTCATACTTACAAAACTGTTTAAACGTTGTCTTTAGGAGAATAGTTTCCCATCTCCCTGGAAAATTTCATCAGTATGCCCTGTATTTAAGAATTCAGGTGATCGCTCATCCCCCTCTCAGTACAGGCCAATAAGTCTCCTGTGCGTCATGAGTAAGTTGCTGGAATCTGTGTTAAATACAGAAGTAATCAACCATCTCAACAAAAATAACCTTCTTAGTGACACTCAATATGGTTTCCGTTCTGCTAGATCTACAGCAGATGTGCTTACAGTTATATCTCATAGGATTAGCAAATCTCTCGACGGAGGCAACCTTTCTAGGGCAATTGCTCTTGACATATCTAAGGCCTTTGATAGGGTATGGCATAAAGGTTTACTTCATAAGATCTCTAGCTATGGTATAGCTGGAAATTTCTTCTCAATTATTAAATCATTTCTTTCTGATAGGTTCATAAGAGTAGTAGTTGAGGGGCAAAAATCAGAAGCCCACAGTATTAATGCCGGTGTCCCTCAGGGGTCCATCCTGGGCCCAACTCTTTTCCTGATCTACATTAATGATCTTCCAAATCACATCCTGACGTCATTTGTAGACATTTATGCTGACGACACTACCATTTATGGTAGCACATCTAAGACAGTAAACGACCAAGTTCTCTCCAATTCTCTCTCCTCTGATCTTGAGCATGTAGTACAATGGGGAAAGGAGTGGCTGGTTACTTTTAATGCATCTAAAACCAAGCTTCTCTCTTTACATCATCAACATTCTGATCCCCATCTGGCATCAATTGAAATGAATGGCTCTCGTCTTCAGGAGGCCTCAAGTTTTGACAAGCTTCTGGGCTTGACCATTACTCCTGATCTTAAATGGAACACGTACATCAAATCTGTTGCCAAGGCCGCTGGAAAAATGGTGGGTTCTTTCTATCGATCCAGTAGATATCTCACTGCTGATGCAATTCTCTATTTATATAAGAGCCAGGTACGTCCAAGGATGGAATACTATTGCCACATCTGGGCAGGAGCTGCTAGAAAGGACTTGTCCTGCCTTGATAGAGTTCAAAATAGACTTCGTAGCCTCGTAGGAGATGTCCTTTTCTCTTCCTTGCAACCTCTATCTCACAGAAGAGATGTTGCGAGTTTGTCTCTGATGTATCGTTATTTTCATGGAAAGTGTTCGACTGAGCTTCAATCTATGGTCCCCCCTCGCAAAACTTTCACAAGAAACACTCGTCTAGCTGTAAACACTATCAATAATTCCCCCCCACTCTTTATCTGTGCCTAAACCTAAACGTAGATTCCATGAACAAAGCTTTTTTATTAGAACTGCACGTCTGTGGAATTGTCTTCCGTTTTCCTGCTTTCCGGCTGACTACAATATGGTTGTCTTCAAGTCTAACGTAAATAAGTTCTTGATGAACCGTTCCATATAAGTTATCAAATTTAACAAATTTTCATTACTAATGATTATTATATTGTCCAATTTCTACTGTACACTCTTTAACCCTTATCCTTGAGTGGCCTCTTGGCCTTGATAATGTGTTGATACCTATAAAAAAAAAAAAAAAAGTCCAATGTGAACAAGTTCTAATTGAATCGTCCCCCTAAGTAATCCAAGTTACAAAATTCCCACTGTTTACTATGCTAAAATCACAATGACTAATGTATACCTATTAACCCTTATCCTTGAGTGGCCTCTGGGCCTTGATAAGTGGTGACATCCATGTAAAAAAAAAAAAAAAAAAAAATACAAATCAGTACAGAATCGATGACGTCAGCAATTTAAGTTAATTTTGCAAAACTTTCGACAAGTATGGAATAACAGAAGCAACATAATGATTTTTTTTTTGTTTGTTACGCAGATTGTTTTTCAAACTCAAATGAATAATAGACGTGGCATCTTTGTTATAATTTTGTTAGATTTTTAGATTTACACAAATAATATAATTATTAGAATATATTTGTTATATTTTTAAGTGCTTAAAAACATGAAGTTATTGTTTATTTATTTACAGACTGTTATCCTGATCTTCATAGTTGTTGTTTCATAACGTTTTGACTAGTGGTGGGACGATTAATCGGAATCGGAATCGTTAATCGTAAGAATCGTGTATTTTGGGAGGTATCAGAATCGGAATCGCATCGTTAAAAAATACCTTAATTTTCCGATTCCTTCATTACGATTCTTTTAGTCTGATGTTGAAAAAAAGAAAAAAATTTCCTGATATTTCTAACCGCAAGAGAGAAATAAAAAGAAACCAAAGAAATTCATTATTAACAGGGCAATGCTTAGTGCCCCTCCCTTACAAGGTTCATTCATTCAGATCTATTGTAATCAAAACTACAAAAGAGTTAACTGAAAAGAAGTATGCAGGGCTCTACATTGCGAGTAAAAATAAAAAAACGCTTATCTCTTTGGCGATTGTTTTTTTTTTACTGACAAATCTTCTAATAGTGAATGAAAATGCTTTTTCAACTTATATTTTCTTAAAATAAAACGAGCAAAGTCAAATTATTTAAACAGTAAAAGGTTTAATAGAACAATATACTTTTTTTTTTCTTTTTTTAAAAGAAGGCTTTTGAAAGAAATATCTCTAAAATAAAATTGATCACGTTGTATTATTTTGCAAAGTTTTGACAGTAGTCGGTTTCTTTTGAAGTTTCAAAAAAAATCGACCCCATACCTATCTCTTCCAAACCTAAAGTTATTAAATAACCCCTTCGTTAATTTAAGGGTAATTAATTCAATTCAGTCAAGTTTTTTGTTTTTTTTTTAATTTCATTGAAATAAAATCCATTATTTTTTTTTTTTTCTCCAGAAAGATAAAACCCTGAATTTGATTATATTAAAAGCAGAATAATATAATCTTTTTTCTAGAATTTTAAATTGAAAATTAAAAGTGTTTTGCACAGTTTTTTGCTGAACGAAAAAGAAATTAATATATATATTTTTAAAAGGTTTTGTAATCAATTAATTTTTATGTCTAAATAATATTTACAATTAATTAAATAATTTCATTTTAAAAAGTATTTATAAATAGAATTTTACTAAGGACTTATAGTTTAGCAATATTGAACCGCATCAACCATGTGTGAATTGAACACAGTCAACCAAAAAAAAAAAATTCAAAAGAAAATGCGGGTTTATATTACTGTACACATAGATTCGAAAAAGTTGTCAAAAAACAAATATATAACAAATAAATGTTATCAAAGGCAAGATAAGTTATTTTTCTTCCTAACTGGATATATTTTTCGGGTTTTTATTCAATGTAACATGTTTATTCAGCTCGAAAAGCATACAGTGTTTACCGATGTATTAGAAAATTAAAAATGGCGCCCGACACTCTCTTTAACACGGTAAGTTCAGGAAAAGATGTTATAAATAATAAACTATACAAAATACTGCTAGAAACTTGCTCAATATATGTTATCGTGACATATTTTGACATATATTCGGTGTTTTTTTAATAGTATTTTGTCTAGTTTATTATTTATAACACCTTTTCCCGAACTTACCATGTTAAAGAGAGTGTCGGGCGCCATTTTTAATTTTCCAATACATCGGTAAACACTGCATGTTTTTCGAGCTGAATAAACATGTTACATTGAATAAAAACAAAATAAATTACCCAGTTTAGTAGAAAAGTAACTTATCTTGCCTTTGATAATATTTGTTTGTTATATATTTGTTTTTTGACAACTTTTTCGAATCTATGTGTACAGTAATACAAACCCGAAAATACATATTTGCATTTCATTATGTAAACTTTTATACATTGGTTTCAAAAATTAAATTCTATAAGTATTTTTTGTTAACTACCGGTTGGTACAATTTACCGCCCCATCCCTTTATATTTTTTTCTTTTTGTCTTTTTTAGCGGATTATTTTCAATTAATTATCCAAATAAGTGACTAGCTTTAAAACAAAATTTAATAGTAAATTATTTGTTTACAGATAAACTGAATTTTCTAATATGGCCCAAAGTCCAAAAAAAAGTCTTTTTGAAGATGATGAGTTGAAAGCCATTTGCAAAGTCTGTCAAATTAAAATATCGCGAGGAATAAAACCATCTAACATGACCACAACGAACATGTTAAAACATTTAACTATGAAGCATCCAAATAAATTGGAGGAGCAAAATAAAAAAAGAAAAGGAACAAAAAATTACCAACTAGTCACTCAGAGCAGTTTTATTAGTGAGGGTCGAAATCGCAGTGTCTTTTTTTTTTTTTTTTTTTTTTTTTGCCTACGTCACCATCTAGGTGTCACCATTTTTTTTTAACCCTCCTTAACTTCAAAGAGTAAATACAATATATACAACTAAAAAAATAATTTTTAAAAATGCTGATTCCATTCATGAAAAATTCTTTTAACTAGAAATTAAAACTTAGGTAAAGATAGCTGACTGACAGCAACAGGAGCACTGGTTAACTACTGAACCACGTGGAAAGGTGTGGGGGGGAGGAAAAAAAGGAAATTAAATGATGATAATAAATTATGATAACCGTCTTTGAAAGGCACTAAACTCCTAAAATTTACTTCTTTAAAATTTTAGGCGGCACTCCCCGGCGATTTTAAAGCACTCTCTCTCTCTCTCTCTCTCTCTCTCTCTCTCTCTCTCTCTCTCTCTCTCTCTCAAAAAAAAAAAAAAAAAAAAAGATTTAATTTTTAAGTTTGGGAAAGATATATTATAACCAAATTCCTGTATGAAGACTGGATCTACTTTATTGGACGTTAATTTGTGAGATAAGTAATTTTTCAATGTTTAATATGTTTTTAAAGTTTCAATTATCAATTAAATTTTTTTAATTGCATTTATTTTTCAATTTATTTAAAAAAAAACAGGGTTTTAAATGTATTTTTCAAGGTAACAAGCTTCGAAAGAAGTCTAATAAAAAAAAATCACTTAATTTTTAATTTCGACAACCCTGAGAATTTAATTATTAAAAAAATATTGAAATGTGACATTTTTTTATTTAACATTTCTATTAGTTCAATTAATTTTCTTTCAATAATTCATTTCACTCAACAAACTTCACCATTTTTTGTTTGTTTTTTTTAATCTTTTTCTATAATTTTGGTAATTATGTTTGCTCAATTTTATCTAGTATTTCATTTGTTTTTTATAGTGGTATCATTTTTATATGTGTTCCTTTGATATACCCTATTTCAAAATTAGTTTGGCTAAACTTATTCTTCACGTTAGAAACAACGTGTAAAAGCAATGAAAAAGTAAGAAAAAATAATAGGTGTTAACTACTCCTTGTGAATTATGGAGGTCTGAAGAACTGCCGTCACAAATACAACTATCAATAGCTAAACAAAAAATCGTTTTTGAAATTCCTTTAATTGTAACTTTTCGCTATACCTACCTTTTGGTATAAAACAAAAACTTTCGATTAATGGTATTTCTCATATATGGTCGTTAACGTTGGAAAGGTTATTTTGTATCTACGGCGCCATGTCACGTGGTATATTGTGTTTTTTTTTCATTACGCACGTTCATTTATAAATTATTAAATCAAATATTTATCTTTTTTATATTTAATTAGTATATATTTTCTTTCTCTTCCGCTATATTTTTTTTATTTAATTCATTAAATCTGTTAATTATGAGGACCAAAATAATGAATCATGTGTATTTATTCTCTAATTTTCTTGTTTTTGTTCTGTTATATAAATTCTATTTTATTTTTTTTTTCTCTGAAGGATAAATTCTATTTTCTTTGAGTTTTTTTTTCTGTATTCCAATTAAGTAAAATAAATTTTCTCTAAAATAAATTTTGCTAATTTTTCCGTTTAGTTTACTATATAATAATTTTATTTAAACCGAAACACGACGGTGTAGACATAAAATATCTCTTCCAAAGTTAGGGAACATATTTGGGAACTACCGACCATAAGTATAAAACTACCTGGTATATTTCAAAACAATAAATTCCCTAGGAATCGGAATCGTACTTGGTATCGGAATCGTTAATCAATATTTTCCTGGAATCGGAATCAGAATCGTATAAAAATTAGGAATCGTCCCAACACTAGTTTTGACCAACTATTCCTATAGCCTTCATCAAGTGATTAACCACGACAGGATGGGATGCTGAGTCTCTTAACTGTATCCTCAGTAATTACTGCCTTCCATAGTTGTTGTCATCTCACCATTTTTTGGCTAACTAATTCTCTGGCCAGCTTTGGGTAGGATTGAAATTACTATCTTTAGATAGTGCTCACCAGGAACCATAAGAGATTCAACGCCTCTATCCACTGCATTGTTTTTTAAATAAAGCATCCTAGATTTAAACAATAAAATTTTTTTTAATATTTCTCATATATTACAAACTAGCAGTTCAGCCCGGCTTTGCTCGGGCCGTATGTACTGTTCAAAACTTTATGTGCATCTTTATATATATATTAAAAAGTTTGACTTGTGTCCAGGTAACCTACATCTAAAATTTCAAGAATTTAGACCCAAAATTGGCGGAGCAGTTTGCTAGAGTCTGAAAAGGACAACTCTTTCAACTTAGCAGCCAAATTTTCGCCCAAAAACTGATTAAAAAGCTTGCTGCCTGTCTGAATACTCTTTATGTAAAATTTCAAATGTTTAGACCAAAAATCGGCTGAGTAATTTAGTAGAGGCCGCAGAGGTCAAATATTTTTTTTAACTTTGACTCCAATTTTGACCCCCTTAACCTTTATTGTTTTGGTCTCAAATTAAATTAAAATGTTTGAACCATGTCCAAGTAACCTACATCTAAAATTTCAAGTGTTTAGACCCAAAATTGACGGAGGAGTTTGGTAAAGTTTTCAAAGGTCAAATCATTGAACTTTGACCCCTTTTTCAGCTAGATTTCTGCCCGAAAACCGATGAAAAAAATTTCCCCAAATTTCAATACATTTTATGTAAAATCTTGAGTCTGTAGACTGAAAATTGACAGAGTTAGGGAAATGTACACACACACACAGACAATTTCACTTTATATATAGCCTGGGAGATGAGTATGAGAACACTTGAATAAGATTTCCTTATATTTCTATTCGTTTTAGTTAATTTATTTCACTATACTTATTAGTAGATGGCATAGTAGTAATAATAATGTTAATAGTAGTAGTCGTCGTAGGCAGTGGTTTTGAGAGGTTTGTGTGGTGTTTGTAATATTTGCCTAATAATAATAATAAACTAAGACTAAAAATAAACGTATTCTGCAAATTTCAGTGATTAACATAATCAAAGACAAGGTTTCCAGGATAAAATGATTTATTTGTAAAAATATTACAAAGGGCGTTTGATTTGTTAAATTAATAATATATCACACACACACACACACACACACACACACACAGCTAGATAGATAGTGGTTGAATAAGCTCACATAAAAAGATTTAATGAATATTGGCAAACACTCATAACTCAATGCGTGTTTAGTTTCACACTTAGATCCCCGTATTAAACAAGCAATCAAGATGATTTTTAGTAAGTACTAGCTGTAGCCGGCCATGTGTTGCTGTGGCTCAGTTTGTTAAAATGGAACACATTCCTCAAGAAAAATTGCATTTTGTATTGTTTTACTTTTATTATTTTTTGCAATTTTTTTTTATCAATAAAAGTTGTTTCCCCCCCCCCCAAGAAAAGATGAATTTTTTACCATAAATTGTTAGGTGAAAGTTTTTGTTTTTTTTTTCAGGAAAACTGCATGAGTACCGTTCTTTTTAATTTCATCTTTTGTTCAATTTTTTGAGTGGGCTATCAGCGATTGCAAACTAGCAAACTTAACCAAAATGCAAAAAATTCAACAATTAAATAATTTTAATAAGTGCTCAGCTTCTAATACAAATCCTAGTAAATCAATCCTCCTTTTTGGAAAAAATCAAGGGAATGACGAAACCAAATTATTGCCAGTATGTTTGGGAGAGGTTCTATTTTTTCTCTTTTTTTTTTTCAATATTTTAAGCAGATTTGACACTCAGCTACCAGATTTTTTATGGGTCACTCAGTTTCTAGTATAATGTAAGTAGATCTAGATATTTACAACTTACTATAAAACTTGCGGAGTATGCGCTGTTTTACGGTTGTTGTAAAAATGGAACGGAAACTTAAATTTTGCTCTGTTTTAATTTTTTTTATTGTACCTCCCCCTCGAAACGAATATAATCAAAAGAATAATATTCAACAATTGTACTTTAAAACACAAAATCTTTTTAAAAAATTATTAACGAAAGGGATATAATTCCCTTTTTAAATGAAAAAAGTCAGTTTGGTATATCTTTTTGTTATTTTTTACATAAATCCAACATACCGTTCACATAGGAAATGTCAACATTTATAGGTTGTCGGGTACATTTACAACAAATAAACACTCCAATCTACCCATGTTAAGAACGGCTCTCGGAATAGACCCCCCCCCCAACCTTCCCATGTTAAGAACGGCTTTTGGAATAGACATCCCTAACCTTGTCAGCATACCTGAAAACCTGTAAAAGTTGACATGTTGAATGTGAACGATGAATTGGATGGACGTAATGTAAAAATGTACCGAATTTAAAAGGGAACAAAATTTAAATTTCCATTCCATTTTTACAACAACCGTAAAGCAGAGCATTTTCCACAAATTTTACCTAACTTAGTGCATTAATGTTGTTATTCTTTAAGTAAAAATAATATTTAGGTTTGGATATAAATTCCTAAACTTATTTCACACTAAATAATTTAGGTGACTGAAATAGGAATCTAATTGAATCTTTAATTTCCTGAATAGTAAAAAGATGATCCACAATAGTTGATTTGCGGAGAGACTGGAATTTAGGTGGAAAAATAATCTCTAACGCTTTATTACAAAGGAACAAAACTCCCAAATCACCGTTATGTAACAATATAAAAGCAATGATATCGGTATTTCATAAGTTAACAGTTTAAATAAGCAGAACTTCTTTTTTTTTTTTAAATATAAACAATATGAAAACGACTTTTTTAAAACAGGAATAAACACTTTTTATACATATTTTTTAAACAATATATACTTTTTAAATTTTACAACTATTTTAAAAGAATAAACAGTTTTTTATTCATTTTAAACAGAACTATCTTAGGCGCTCCTACACTATTGGGACGGAATTTCGGAAATCGTAATACTGAATTTTATATGAAAACAATGGTATCTACTTTTTTCTCATATTTTTAAGATGATTATACCCAAAAATTTACGGAAATCGAGAAGGTAGAAAATTATTTATTAAAGAAAATAAAAATAAAATTTTAAGAAAACGATTGTATTTGCTTATGTAAGACACAGTAGAGTTCAAAAGGGAGGTAATTTTCCATTTTGATATAAAAAATGGCTGCAATTTTTCACCTGCTTACACGATTACAGTTGTTTAGTTTAATAATTCAGTAATATTCAGGTAGTTTCGACTGCATAATTTGGAAGCTAACATTGTAATTTATTAGGATTAACAAAAAAAATTGTTTTTTCTCTGAAAACTCCATTTATTGACTACAAAATTTCGTTCTGATAGTGTAGAAGCGCCCCCTCTTTAAAAAAATTTTTAAACAATATAAATAAAACTTTTTATAATTTAAAACAATATAAACTTTTTTGTTAAATTTAATTTTCACCAATATAAATTATTTTTTTGTATTTTTGATGTTTAATTTTTAACAATATAAATAGAACTTTGGTGCTAATGTATTTTTGGTACCGCGCTATTTTATTTATTTTTCAGGTTAAATTCAAGTTTCACAATACCTTTTTATCATTAAATTGTTAGGTGGTAGCACAGAATGGTTACAAAACACCCTCCCTCCCTATGTTAAGAATGGCTTTTAAAATAATAACATTATTATTTTAGCATGGTACCATAAACATAAGTACCGAACTTTTTATAATTTTACATGATAAATTTTTACTTGGTTTCCATCTTAAAACTTTTAAAGGTTTTCGGATATGCTGAAAACGAATATTGCATTTAAATTTTCCGCAAATAAGTAGTTTTATGAATATTGAGCAATATAATTTTTTGTTTAATTGTGGTGGCCATAGTTTTTAACTTTTAATTTTATACAACAAAATAGATTTTTTTTTTATAATTTTGAAAGAAATATTGTTCACGGACCTTTTCCAATTTTAATTTTTAACAAACAACATAAATTTTAATTTTGAAATAAGGAAAAAGTAATAAATTTTAAATTTTTTCCAAAAAATTGAAAATAATTGAAAGAGAATACACGCGAAAATTAATAAATTGCAATAGAATACTCATGTGATTTAATAATAATCACGTGATTCAATTTTGAATTAGAAAAAATTGCTTAAAATTATAAAACGTTCTATTTATATTGCTTTTAATTAAAATAGAAAAGTTTTTATAGTTTACAATTACAAAAAGTTCTCTTCATATTTAAATTTGTTTTATATGTTCGATAATTTAATATTTCTATTTCTATTAATATTGTTTATCATTAAAAAAAGGTATTCAATGTTTAAAAATTTTAAACAGTGAATATCTTTTTTTAATAAATTTTAAATTAAAATTATTTACAAAATGGTTAGATTATTTTTATGGTAACATAACGGTGACTACAGGAATTTAGTTCCTTTTAAGTGATAAAGGATTCGAGATTATTTTTCCATCAGTCTTGCTGGCCTGGCATAGTGAGACCAAATGTTCCTTTTAGTGATGTCACATGAGGATAAATATATGTCCTCATATAAAAAAATGGCTACATCGTTATAAAGAAAACCACCTACTTATTAAAGAAAAAATAAGTATAACATAATTAAAAAGAGATATATAAAAACATGCATGGGTACAGCAAACATATTATACTAAAATGTCGAAGCTATCGCTCCGGTGGTTATTTAGACTATTAATAACAAACAAACCAAGAATTAGATTTTTATATATATAGACTAGTGGCTGCGCCATGTCGGCACACATAACGCCGAGTCAAACACAAAATCAAGTACATTCAACATCAAGTACACTCAACATCTTCTTACCATCAATACTTACCGTGTGAATTTAGAATGGGAAATTCCCATATGCACAAAACAATATCACTGAAAAAACAAAAATACCCTAATTAAGGGTATTGATAATGAGTAAACGTTGGATAAAACCTTTATCCCTGAGTGGCCTTCGGGCCTTGGTAAGTGGTGATCCCCATGTAAAAAAAAAAAAAAAAATAATGGTTAAAATTATTATGAACTTGCCAAGATTCGAACCTGGAATTTTTTGATCTGTAGTCAGATGCATTATCCATTGCGCTACAAGTCCTGTCCGTAGGCTGAAAGATGTTATCATGACTGTATACAAACAGTGCTAAATTCCGTTGACATGGGCAGGTAACTTTTTCAATGATTGCACGAAATGGCCCCAAAACCCTTATTTCAAGCTTTTTTTTGTGACTGGGTGTTGTTTGTTACGAACCATAGATAAGGACAATCTAGGGATTCACACCTTTCCGGGGAAAAAAAAAAAATTTTCAATTCAGTGCAGCCGTTCGAAAGTTTTATTGGTATATATACACACACACATAAATAAACATTTAGAATTTTATTAATAGTATAGATAGATAAGCACCTAAAATCTATGTTAATGAAATCAACATTCATTCCAAAGATAAAATTTAATATTAAAAAGATTTGCCTCAATTCAAAAATCAATAATATTTAATGAAATTTTAAGTATTTATTTATTAATTAATTATTATTAATTAACAATCACAAACACACATAAATCCATTATTTTAGGCTTCTTCTTTTAAATGGTACAAAAATTATTATATTAACTTAAACGATCAAGATGAATTTTGGAACACAAGTGCTAAGTGTAAGGAGGTGATAATGTAGGCTATATTTCATCATTATCATCATCATCATCATCATGCAGTCCGTCAGCCTTGACGATGACTAGTCGGGGCCTCAGTGCTTTATCCTTCGGTACAGGACTTTCCACCTCGGCTCCTAACTTGCTTGCGCAGTTTAGGTGTAGTATCTGTTGCGTATCAGATAAACACCTTCTGAACCTCCAATGCTTATTTCCAGTGGAGCGCACCCGCGATGACTGGCAGCAGAGGAGGCCGCAGCTTCTGGCCGAAAGTAATCTCAGTGAGGTAGACAGTCGCTCTATCATGTCCGCTACTACACCTTTTCTTTCTGGATGAGGTTCCATAGCCTTTTAAGGAAAACTGCAAGGCAGCAGTATAATTTGAAGTTAGAGTTCCCATCTCTTAGCCTTTTGCTGTGATAAGACCCACAAGGCAGTGGTGTTTGATGTTGGGATTGGTTCCCCTAGTCTTCGTCCAACCAAGGGCACCCACAAGACAGTGGGGTAGGGGATGGTAGTGTGCCAGGGCATGTCCACACATTGGTAGGCCATAACGCACTATCTCTGGGATCCCCTACTACTCCGAGATCTCCTACAGGTTTAGCCTGGGGCCACAAGGCACCCAGTTACCATGTGTGGCCAATGTGGAGGTACTGTAGGAGTCTTGATGATGGAGAGGCTATGTACTGGCAGGAAAGACTTATGCAAAGCTGCTCCCTTTTCACCGTGAGGTTAGCTAGAGGTGTTAGCTGGAAGCAAGAAGGCATAAAAGCATAAACTTAACACTAACATACCTAACACACTAGATGCATCATATCCCTCTGCTGGATTAAGAATCTAAACACACACACAGAGGCTATATTTAGTTTAATTTCATCCAATGAGGGGGGAAAAAGGATGGAATCTCTGTGTAAAAGTTCAAATGCTTCCGATTTTTTCCAAAGTTACATTGTGTTACACGTAGGGCGGAGGTAATTTTGTGGCATGCTTTGAAGGTACTTAATATTAGGTTGGTGCATAAATAATGTTGTTGTTTTTTTTACATATATATATGTATATATGATGAAAAGAAATTTTATGTTTTCTAAGATGTTATAAAGTAAACGATGAGGAGTTCACGCACAGGGAACATAACTCAGAATGCAAAATTTAGATTACACTTCTAACATTTGTAGCGAGTGACTTTTTTATTATTAAAAACACAATAACAATTGTTCTACTCGATGAATTTTCATAATTTTTGGATATATTACTATTTTCGGCATGATAATTAAGTATGTAATATTGTTTTTGCTTAAAACGACATATTAAAAAAATCAGTCTGTTGACTCTATCACAACAAGCACCGTTTTTCTGTTGATCAATTTAGTTTTCAGTGTTTATGGGATGAATAACATGTTACGTTTGAGAGGAGAAGGTATTTCATGCTTCATTTGCTTAACATTAACATCATACAAAAGTATATGCATACTAATTTGTGTCACATTCAACGACAATATATCTGTAGCAGTCACAGAGAACTATTTTCTCTGGTGAATCAATGCCCCCCTCTGAGTTCTCCGGCCTCAGGCTGACCAATCAGCTAACAAGCCGCATTGATTCATCTGCTCCCAAAAAGTCTTAAAGGAACGTCAGCAGTCAGATCCGGACTGCCAGCCTAGCAACATCTATCCTCTTTTGTCTCCTATCCACCGGACATCTCGCTATAGCATTGACGGTTTCGATTTGAGACAACTGCTATCCAGCCGGGGACGACACGGTACTGACGGACCTTCAACGACCTTAAAAGAACTTTCATTTTTATTCTTCCCTTTTAGCAGCCTGACCTGCCAGTTCCTGCTATAAATAAAATACTCTTCATTGTTATTGTTTAAAAGGAAGTTTGTGTTTCTTTTGTGCATTTTGTTCTTTGCTATAATTTATTAGGAAGGTAAACCAATTACCACCCCTCTCTCCTAAACATCTTTTCATTTGAAAAATGATTGAGTTGCTTGTGGAGAAGATTTCATGATTCAAAAAAGTAAAACCGGCAGTGAAGTCAGAGCGTCACTGATGACCAACCTCAAAGCATCTACAATGATGTAATTAGACAGAAATTTGGAAATCCTCTGCTGTAATATAGTTATGTGTGTCTGTAAATGTACTGTCACATATCCATGTTTTTTTTTCTATTAATTTGCTAGTTTATTTCTTGTGCTATGTAGCATGGCCTAACATTTGAAATGAAAATATATTACATTTTCATTGTTGGTGGAACAGATCTGATGATATTAAAATGCAAAACCTGTAGTGAAACCATTTCATTATTGACAAGTAACCTCTAAATATATACAGGATGTTTTGTTTGTTTGTTTTTGCTTTTTTTATGATTAAAGCATTTGAACTTTTAAAAAAGTTACTGACATTTAAATTTTGGAAGAAAGAAACGAATTAAAAAAAAACAACAAAAAAAAACTATTGATTACTTTCTTTGGTTTTTGTCCAAAATTCCCCCTATATTAAAACACAAACAAATGAAGAAACATCTGTATGATGTATGTAGACAGGATGAGATAGAAAATATCATATTCCAAAAATCACGTAAATTGATCAAGTAGTTTTATTTTTATAAGGAAAATCAAATTTTATTAGTAACCAAAGAATGCCTGCCTTGTCCGCCATTTGGAAAATTTTTTTAAATAAGGGCGGTAACTCAATAATTTAAACTTGCAAGATTTTATATTGTAATATCTACTACTAATGCTTAAAAATTATTTTCTTTATAAACTATAAAACTACTTGATAAATGTATGTGATTTTTGGAAAATGATGTTTTCATTTCATCACAGGTACATACATCATACAAATTTTTCTTTATTTTTGCCTTTTAATATAGGGGGAATTGTGAACAAGAACGCTTTGTTTTTATTGTAAACTAGCATGAGTGCCCGGGTGTTTGGAGGTGTGTGTTGAGCAAAAAAAAAAAAAAAAAAAGTGGTAGTAGGAAGGCAGGCTCGAACCAATACCGCGAAGGGGGAAAAGAATGGAAAAAAAAAGTGATATCTTTGCTGTTACAACCACCACCAAACCAGAAGTGACGTAGGTTTAAATTAAGGCTAGACAATCGAAAAGAGGGGATGACTTTCGAAAATATTGGCGAAAAAAGCGACCCCTTCCTGTAGAAAAGTGCCCAGTTGAGGGTGAAGAAATTAATATTTTTAGCCGATTTTTCGGTATTTGTTGTTTGAAGGATCAAGCTTCAAAACGATACTGATCTTTTGAAAATCCGCCGCCTCTGTCGAAAGTTTTAGGCAGACATGCAAACATACATACATAGATTTATATATTTGTAGCTCAGATTTTTGACCCAAACCGATTAAAAAGCTTGCCCTATCTCTGAATACCCTTTATGTCAAATTTCAAATGTTTAGACCAGAAATTGTCTGAGTAATTTGGTAGAGACCGTAGAGGTCAAATTTTTTTTAAGTTTGACCCCTATTATGACCCCTTAACATTTATTGTTTTGGGCTCAAATCAAGTTATTAAGTTAGATCCATATCCAAGGAACCTATATCTAAAATTTCAAGTGTTTAGACCCAAAATTGGCAGAGGAGTTTGGTAGAGTTCTTAAAGGTCAAATCGTTGAACTTTGACCCATTAACAGCCAAAATTCTGGCTGAAAACTGATTACAAAGATTTTCCCCCAAATCTCACTACCCTGTATATCAAATTTCGAGTCTGTAGACTGAAAATTGACAGTTATTGTGCAGGGAAATATACACAGACAGGCAGACACTTTCACTTTTATAGATATTATAGATTAAAACAGATTTCGTTTCAGTGGATTTCACAAATCAGCCAGTACAGTGTGTGTAATTCCCTTTTGGGGGTTATTTTGATCAAATTTGGATATAAAAGATGTCTTCTCTTTTTATACAATTCTTGTGTTTGTTTTTTATTTTTTTCAGTGTTAATTTACTTTGTAATGTTGTTACTTTTCAACTCAATGCACAGTATACAAAAAAAAAAGTTTCATCTTTAAAGAAAAATGTTCGCTCATCAATACGGTGTATTTAATATTAATAAGGGTTTAAGTTGTCTTTCACAAAAAATATCAAAATTGAAAACTTTAGTGAATGAAATTCTTGCTCTATTATTAAACTAGCGAGGGGTACCCGGCGTTGCCCAGGTGTTTGGAGGTGTGTGTGGAAACTCGGGGGGGGGGGTTAAAATAAAAAAAAAAATGTTTTGGTAGGTAAGTATGAGGATCGAACCCGAACCCTTGAGGCAAAGTTGGAAATTAAAGTGTGAAAAAAAAAGAGTGCAACGGTTTTAACCATTGGGCCACCGCGAGATGCTAACAGAAACACATTTGAATTTATTTAATTACTTGGATTTGGCAGGTGCACATTTTAATGACTTAATGAGGTCAACTTTTGACTGCGGAGTAGCATTTCATTTAGTGCGGGAATGCTTTTTTTTTTTTTTTCCCAAGACGTTGGGGGTAGAGGGAAACAGCTCCCCTTATCCAAATTGAATAGCAATTGTTTGATATATGGAAAATATTTCCACATTGATGAAAGCTGATTGCTTTCGGACATTTCCGCCGATAGACAGAAAATACCGCCAGAATTAGTGTCGCTTTTATTATAGGAAAAAGACTAATCCACATGCGGCGAGCGACAAATGTTGAATATTTATCTCCCCGAAATAGAGAAAATTAAATAGAGAGGCGAGCTTCGTTGTTAACTGTGAGATATTACGATTTATATGTGATATAAAAAGTTTTAAGAAGTTGTGAACCAATCGACTGCTTCTCTGAAAAAAGCCTTTTGTAGACATACAGAAAAAGCGAACACACATACATACATTTTCGCTTTTATATTTATAGACTATCGAGGGGTACCTGGCGTTGCCTGGGTGTTTGGAGGTGTGTGTGGAAACTCCATGGGTAGGGGGGTTAAAAAAAAAATGTTTTGATAGGTAAGTATGAGAATCGAACCCGAACCGTCGAGGCAAAGTTGTAAATTAAAGTGTGAAAAAAAAAAAACGTGCGACGTTAACGATTGCCCCACCGCGAGATGCTAACGGAAACATGTTTGAATTTATTTAATTACTTGGATTTGGCAGGTGCCCGTTTTATTTAGTTAATGAGGTCAAGTTTGACTGCGGGATTTTTATTTTCCCAAGATGTTATAGGAAAAAGACTACCCACATGTGGCGAGCGACAAATGTTGAATATTTATCTTCCCGAAATTGAGCAAATTAAATAGACAGGCGAGCTTTGTTGTTAACTGTGAGATATTACGATTTATATGTGATATAAAAAGTTGTGAACCGACCGACCGCTTCTCTGAAAAAAGCCTTTTGTAGACACACAGAAAATCGAACACACATACAAACACACATACATACATACATTTTTGCTTTTATATTTATAGATTGTTTCCATCTGTTTTATATAGTCAAAATCAGAGTTTTTTTTAGCACACAAAAATACAATGGCCACCAACGATTAAAACATTGAATTAAAGTTCAATACTGAACACTTTAAAAACTACATTATAATTTTATTTTATTACAATAAATAAATTTATAATAAGAACCACAGTCAATTTTATCCTAATTTTTAGCAAATACCAGATTAAATGAGCAAGAAAACAGCTGATCACTTAAAAAATGCTGTCAGTTCTTATTTTACAATTGGACTGATATTTATTGCAAGTACAACTTGCATTATGAAGAAAACACTTTTTTTTTCTTCAAATTAAAGTTATTTGTTATTACAAGTTTTTATAATCAGTTTATTAAATATTAAAAAATGTTGTTCATGCAAAAAGTTGTAAACATTAACATTTGAACTGACTTCAATTTTGTTAAATAGCTGAATTTCAATAGTAAAAAGTAGAAAAAAATGTTGTTTTCTTTTTAAGATTTAATTTAATTATTATTAAATATCCAGCTATGTTAGCATTGACTGACAGAATGCAAAAACAAAAAAAAAATGAATGAATAAAAAAAACTCGTCCATAACCAGAAAATAAATGCATGCACTATACAAGTCTATATTAAAGATTACCTTGAATTTTGACCAATGTTTTAAGCTGGTTTGATCTAATAATTATTGATTCCATTATGATTAATTTTTATTTATCATAAGATAAAAATTACATTTGTAAAGAATTTTTTTCTTTTTACTTGTTCAAAGGCTTTCTTTTTATTGAACAAATAGCACACAATATGGTATTTTGTTTTATTTCTGAGAAATCCTGTAACAGTCATAATTCAAAGACTAACTCTGCTAGCAAAATAAGTTTGGTGTCATTGTTTATGCTCTGCAAAGATCTATGTGACTTCATTAAAAAAAATTTAAGTATTAAGAAAATAAAACACTTTAGATTTACTTTTCCCTGATTAAAAAAAAAAAAAAAAAATTAACCCTCACCCCACCACCACCAGCAACAGTAACAACTATACTTTCATTGAAACTTATGACTTTGTTATTCATTTCAGAATTCAACCCAGAAAAAATGTCTACCACTTGTCCAATGAACAGTGATAACAAACCATTCGACCGTTACATCTTTTTAACTGGTGGTGCAGGATTTTTGTAAGTATGTTTTATTTATGGGATGTTGATGATTTTGTAGCCCTAGGCAACATTATCCTAACGTCTCTGATTAGATTGGTAAATTCGTAATGATCCACATCAAGTTTAATTCGTGCCAGGGAAATATTAATAATGCATGCTCAAACGAAAATGTCGTTCTTCTATTTATTATCCATCAATAAAAATAAAATGAGAAAGAATTTCCGCTCGTTTTTCTTTTCTAAATTCTTATGCCCCTTCATATGTTCTGATTTCTTTTCTCATCCTCTGCTTCTCTCTGATTATACTTTAATCATCATCAATGGTTTTCTCTCAATTAATAACTTTTTTTCTTTACGTGTTCTTTACCTGTTCTTATCTGTAGAAGGTATACATTTTGCCTAAACATCATATAAATAAATAAAACCTCTTTCATATTGCTTTATTAGTCATTATTCTATGATTTTATATATATATATATATATATATATATATAGTCATCCACATACAGTACTGTTTCGCTGTTTCACAGCTCATCAGTGCGGCTAGACAGGCAACAAAATATATATATATATATATATATATATATATATGTGTGTGTGTCTGTCTGTCTGTGTACATTTCCCTACGCAATAACTCTGTCAATTTTCAGTCTACAGACTCGAAATTTGATATACAGCGTAGTGAGATTTGGGAAAATCTTTGTAATCGGTTTTCAGCCAGAAATGTGGCTGATAAGGCGTCAAAGTTCAATGATTTGACCTTTGAGAACTCTACCAAACTCCTCTGCCAATTTTGGGTCTAAACACTTGAAATTTTAGATATAGGTTCCTTGGACATGGATCTAACTTAATAACTTGATTTGAGCCCAAAACAATAAATGTTAAGGGGTCATAATAGGGGTCAAAGTTCTTAAAAAATTGACCTCTGCGATCTCTACTAAATTACTCAGACAATTTCTGGTCTAAACATTTGAAATTTGACATAAAGGGTATTTAGAGATAGGGCAAGCTTTTTAATCGTTTTATTTTTTTTTTGCTGAAAATTTGGCTTCCAAGGGGTCAAAGTTCAAAAGATTTTTCCTTTGCGGTCTCTAGCAAATTATTAAGCCAATTTTGGATCTAAACATTTGAAAATTTTCAAAAAGAGTATTCAAACATACAATAAGCTTTTTAATCAGCTTTTGGGCGAAATTTTGCTGCCAAGAGGTCAAAGTTGAAAGAGTTGACCTTTGCAGACTCTACCAAACTCCTCCACCAATTTTGGGTCTAAGCACTTGAAATTTTAGATGTATGTTACTTGGACATGGTTCAAACATTTTAATTTAATTTGAGCCCAAAGCAATAAATGTTAAGGGGGTCAAAATTGGGCTCAAAGTTTTAAAAAATTCGACCTCTGCGATTTCTACCAACTTTTCTTTATGGTAGTTGCCTATTATATAGAAAGGTATTACCATACATATTCACATTTTTAATATATACACACATAAATTATGAACAGTATATAGGGCCCGAGCAAAGCCGGGCTGAACTGCTAGTATCTGTAAAAGTGAAAGTGTCTGTCTGTCTGTGTACATTTCCCTACACAATAACTCTGTCAATTTTCAGTCTACAGACTCGGAATTTGATATACAGCATAGTGAGATTTGGGAAAATCTTTGTAATCGGGTTTCGGCCAGAAATTTGGCTGTTAAGGGGTCAAAATACAACGATTTGACCTTTAAGAACTCTACCAAACTCCTCCGACAATTTTGGGTCAAAATACTTGAAATTTTAGATATAGGTTCCTTGGATATGAATCTTACTTTATAACTTGATTTGAGCCCAAAACAATAAATGTTACGGGGTCATAATAGGGGTCAAAGTAAAAAAAAAATTTTACCTCTGCGGTCTCTACCAAATTACTCAGACAATTTCTGGTGTAAACATTTGAAATTTATATATTTATAAAAAAGTGAGGATGTGTGCGTCTGTGAGAACACTTCTCAACCTATATACTTAACAAATTTTTAATGTAGAGACTTCAAATTTGGTATTCAGACATGTGAAAAACTTTTTAATCCATTTACATCCAGAAAAAAGGGCTGCTAAAGAAGGGGTCAAAAAAGAAAGATTGGTACATGGGAGTCATTGGATTTTTATCTGTTAACTGTGTCATGAATGTGCATATATATTTATAAATATGCCTGCTTTATTACTTGGATCTTGTCTTTTACGATCAGGCGATTCCATCTTTTAAAAAAGCAATAACAGGAGTGTGTGTATGTGTGTGTGCATATATATATATATATCCTTCAGGGAGACTAGCCGCCCTCCTCACCAAACAAGTCTGGTGGGGGAACCAGTTTAGTCACCGGTGATCCGACCATGAGGCAGGTAGTACTGGGTTACATGGTACCAGTAGCATATGACATGACCTGACATATTGAAGGATTAAAAACAAGATCTTCCAAAGGGCGAATAAACTCTTTTTCTGGGTCAACGGCCAACTAGCACCGTGTATATTTGTGTGTGTGTATATGTGTATTGGGGTGGAGAGGGCTCCCGTAAGCCGTGGTGAAGGCAACCTTTCTAGGAGAAGCAAATCTCTGATTTAAAAAAACATAAAGCAGAAGACCAGTACCCGCATTAAGCTGGTCTGCAGTTTAATTTGTTGCTGGCTATCTTGCTCTTGCTTGTTGCTGGATCTCAACATTTTGAACCGAGAGAGAGAGAGACTTAGCTGTCGTACAAAGCTAAGACTCTGTAACATCATCTTTGTATAGATACTCTCTCAGGCATTTGGGCTCATGAATTGTAAATGTCTGAGGGAGTGGCACTCGTCTAACTGAAGGTGCCAGAGTCATATATATATATATATATATATTTTTATTTATTTTTTTTTTTTTCAGTTTTGATTTCAGTACTATATATTAAGTTTTTTTTTTTTGTTTTTTTGTTTTGCTTTTTTTTACATGGGGTCATCACTTATTAAGGCCCAGAGGCTACTCGAGGATAAGAGTCAATGGGTATACATTAGTCATTGTGATTTTAGCGTAGTAAACATTAGTGGGAATTTTATAACTTGGATTATTTAGGGGGACGGTTCAACAAGAACTTGTTCACAATCAGATTGTAGTCAGCTTCAAAGCAGGCAAACGGAATAGAATTCCACAGGCGTGCAGTTCTAAGAAAGAAGCCCTGTTCATGGAATCTACGTTTTGGTTTAGGCATAGATAAAGAGTGTGGGAAATTATTGATAGTGGTTTTGGCTAGACAAGTGTTTTACACGAAAGTCTGACGAGGGGGGACCATAGATTGAAGTTCAGATGAGCACCTGCCATGAAAATAACAATAAAGCAGGGACAGGCTCGCTACGTCTTTTCTGTGGGAAAGAGATTGCAGGGAAGAGAAAAGTGCATCCCCAACTAAGCTACAAAGTCTGTTTTGAACTCTATCAAGACAGGATAAGCTGCTAGCAGCTTCTGCCTAGGTCCTTATGATAATAAATATGTAATCTCCATGAATTAAAGTCTATTTGAGTGTATTTTACGACCAGGCAATGCTGGGCAGTCTGCTAGTATATATATATATAAAAGTGACATTTTTGGTATATGTGCAAAAACTCTCTACCAAACTCCTCTCTGAATGTTTGGTTTACAGAGTTGAAATTTGATATTTAAAGTATTTGAGCATGTAGCACACTTTTGATTTGGTTTTTAGCCCACAAAAATTGCTGCTAAGGGGTCAAAATTGAAAACAAAACAGTTGACCTTGGAAAGGCAAATCGAATACA
Organism: Euprymna scolopes; assembly: GCF_053919585.1. Lineage (NCBI taxonomy): Eukaryota > Metazoa > Mollusca > Cephalopoda > Sepiida > Sepiolidae > Euprymna > Euprymna scolopes. Next base: position 26,391,255 of record NC_136499.1, on the reverse strand, counting down.
ACATTACTCCTGTTGTTATGCACTAAATTAAACATTCATAGCTCCAAATCGATTAATTCTTAGCCTTTCATATCTGTCTGCCGGTAGCTCAGACGGTAACAACACAGGAGAGATAAATAACGATTAAGACTGAAGCGTTCAACATTCTGGTTTCGATTCTAGCGAATAGTATTCAAGTCATATTTTTTTATAACTTTTGAAAGCATTACTATATATTAAATAATAATCAATAGAGAATTGGCTCTATAATAATAAATAAATTATCTGCATGAATTTAATTATAATATTTATTCATAATTTATGACCGGGCAAGCAGCAAAATGTCACCTCTATACTATTGAGATCCTAGATGACGGAAAGCCTTCTCCTCTAATAGTTTCTTTCCTTGGATGACTGGACTTTGGAATTCCTTCCCTGTTTTCTATTTCCCTGATTGTACTAACATGCAGAAGTTTAAATGTAATGTCAGACATCTTGCTTCTCAACTCCCCTCAGTCTCCTGCTAGATACGATCCCACATCTGTGGCACTGTGCCTTGTTTGGGGTGAAAATGAGTAATATATATAAAATGCACTTTTTATGTGTGCCTGAATTCGTTTTCTATAGACTCCAAAACGGCTGGGCTGATTTTTTTTTTTTAAATTTCACACTATGTACTTCATGTATTTGGGAGTGTTCTAAGATTGGTTTTGTATTGGAATACCTCTGATAAGTATTGATAAATGAAAAAATTCAATTGAAATGGAACAGTCCGATTTTGACCAAAGCTAACACTCTTATACACAGCCTAACATGTGCATTTCAGAATTTTTAGGTACACAAGCAGAAGGACCTGGCATATAAAATCAACAGTAAGACAGAGGCGTGTTCAAAATGGTTGTTTAATTGGAAATGTTTCGATTTAATTAATGAAAATGGGAAAGCTTTTCATGGCATGTATATGCATATTTTTTTTTTTTATTAAAAACAGAAAATGAAAATGACATTCATAATTGTCTAAACTGGGTGAACGCCAATTGAAAGCCAAAAGAATAAAAATTTATCATAATATAATTGTAAAATCATTTATTGAAAAGTTTGCGTAAGAAAATATAATTTTAATCAACAATTTTGTCATGAAAGCAACATTGAATTTTTATAAAACAGTTTGTTTTTGTTTTGTTTTTTTCGTTTTTTTCCGAGCAAATAAATAATTTTAATGAAACATTTTTTTTTTTAATTAAAGCAACTTTGAAGGGTCAACAACAAATTAATTTAAATGAAACCGAAAAATCATTATCTAGTTTAATTTTATTTATTTCCTGCTTCAGTCATAGTTTGAAATACTGATTTCTCCCTTGGATTTCAACAACAGGTGCACAAAATAAAATGGCATCTCCAGTTTCGGCGCTAAAGTGTAGAAGTACCCCCCTTTTTTTCTTTTATTTTAGTCACCAGTTGGAAAAACCACAGATTTTTAACATGATTTACTCGCAATGAGAGCACTGTAAAATCTTTTTTCTCTAACGCTTAAGTATTCATCAACATTTTCATGGACTTGATGTAGTTATACATGAATAAACTTCGCTCACAAATGGAAACACTGTTACCTTGCGGCCCCTAAAGTTTTGCAACATTACAAACAATAACGAATCATGTGCCTCGAAGTTTCAAAACACAGACAGCGCCTGTGTATGTGATGGAATACGAAAATTCATTAAGATAAATAAAGATTAGCTTTAAAGTAGTTAATAAAATTCTTATATATCATTAAATATGTTAAGAAAAGTTCTATGAGGTTTTCATCATAAATTTTTGAGAGCATTAATCTCATTTCAAACAAACAGTTCAACTTAAAAATATAAGAGAATCGTAATGAAAGAATTGTAAATCTAAGGTATTTTTTAACGATGCGATTCCGATTCCACCAAAAATACACAATTCTTACGATTAACGATTCCGATTAATCGTCCCACCACTACATGATACTTGACTTTTTGTATTTTTTAATACATTACTTACTATCTAGGTTCATCCTGGTCCTTATGCTAAGTTTCTAGTGATCCCAATGTTGACAATTAATTGTATCTATTTGCCACTGCATGCAGACTTGTCTGATGGTTTCTGTCCATGTCTTGTAAGGGCACCAAGCTTTCTTTTTGCTTGTCAGTCTTAGATATCTCCAAGTGCTCATATACCCCTTTTTTTTTTTTTTCAACATTCCTGTACCACCAAAGATGGGTTGCCCTTGTTAGTACATCAAATTTTGGGATGGCAAATTTCTTCAGTAGAATGTCTGACCTGATTTTTAAAATAATAATGAAAATAATGACAATAAAATGATGATAAAAAATAATAATAATGAAAATAATGATAATGAAAGTAATTATAATAAAGTAATGATAAAATAATAATAATGAAAATAATAATAAAATGATAAAATAATAATGAAAATAATAATAAAATAATGAAAATAAAAATAATGAAAATAAAATAATGAAAATAATGATAGAAAAATAATAATAAAATAATGAAAATAAAAATAATGAAAATAAAAATAATGAAAATAAAAATAATTAAAATAAAATAATGAAAATAATGATAGAAAAATAATAATGAAAATAGAAATAATTAAAATAATGATAATAAAAATAATAATGAAAATAAAAATAATGATAATAAAATAATGATGAAAATAATAATAATGAAAATAATTATAATAGTAATAATGATTAAAATAATGATAATAAAATAATGATAAAAATAATAATAATGAAAATAATAATAAAAATAATCATAAAAATAATCATAATAATGAAAATAATTATAATAATGATAATGATGAAGTTAATGATAATAAAATAATGATGAAAATAATAATAATAATGATGAAAATAATAATAATGATAATAAAAATCATAATAATGAAAATAATCATAATAATATAAATAATGAAAATAATAATAATAATGAAAATAATGATTATGCCTAAATCATTGTGTACAATGCTTACATGCAGTACACCTCATCAAATATGCATACACAAGGACGGGGAAGTAGTCTAAGCAAATTTTAGGTTTTTTTAAATGATGCAGTAGCTCCGCAGCCAACAACTGATGCAGGCAGTTTTTTTTTGTTTTTTTCCTATGGTTCAACAATTCTGAGCGTTAAAAAAATGTTTTCAAAACTCATGAGAGCTGAACTGTTTTTCTGACTTTGTAGGCATGTCTAGTTGTGTTAGACAAATTATGATGAAAAAGGTGTTCTCATTGGCGGTAAGATATAATTAATAATTATCATTTTGTGGGTGTTTACCAAGTCTGTTGCTAAACATCTGAGCTTTAATAAGTCCAAACTAAGGGAAAGGAGGTGTTCAGAGTATGACAGGTGTGTTCAATGTTGGATTCGCTTGATTGAACGCCTATGAGCCGTTTAAACAATTAATAATTCACGTTGCCTTACTCCTCCAAATTAGATTTATACTATTGCATTATGTGATCACAAAAAAATACTCATGTAATTTTGATGATTTGAATATTGTACACGGTGAAACAATAAAATTGTTGGCATAAATAAAACAACACTACAGCTTTATTTTAAAACTTTTATTGAAAAAATCAATTGAGGTAACTTGATTATGTAGTAAAGATGACATCTATTCAATGTAATCGCTTTCAGCCTCAATCACCGCCTCGGTACAGGTCCGGAACTGGTAGGATGCCCTTTCCACAAGCGCTGGTGGGAGCTCGGCAAATACTCAGTGATCAAGCTGGCTTTGGTGTTGTGAGAGGTCATGTTGGTGATGTTCTCAGAGTATGACCAAATGAAGTAGTCCAGCGGGTTCAGGTTGAGGGAGTAGCAGGGCCAGTGAGAGACGGGTACAAAATTGTAGCACTCCTTTGAAGCCAAGCCTTAGCCTCTTTGGACTTGTGAGACACCAGTTTGCACCAGGGGATCACCACTCTCTTCAGCACATCCAGGTACACTTCGGTGTTGTCTTTCAAGCTGACTTCGAAGATGTGAGGTGGCATGATGTTGCACTCACTTGAAACCACACCAAAGACCATAACCGTGGCCAGAAACTTTGTTTTCATCAACCTTATTAGTTGCAATTCAGCAATGCATTTTGAGGATGCTGGCAATGGTCCTGTTGTCATAACTTGGATCAGTAGAGACCATGAGTTGTAACAGCGGCGCATCTCCGATATCGCTCGTTGAACATAGAATCCCCAGAGACTAGATCAGTAAGACTAATTGATATTTCAAGACAATGAGTGGTGGAATGTTTTGAAATTATCTGGGCAAATAAAACAGAAACAGCAGATGATGGGAAGCAGAGAGCGCGACCATAGCAGGACAAGCGACACATTTTTCTTCACTCCACCACTCACCCTCACTGATGTCACAACTGTCATACTGAAATTGAAAAAGTCGATTTGAATAAACAAAATATTTTATAACTTAGCTGTGCGTTTTATTTCACTGCCAAGTGTATATACTGAGACCATGACAAAAGTTGATTTTTAGAAATTATATAGACTGAAAAACATATTGGACGACCGGCTGCAGTGAATCAGGTCATCACTTTGCTGATGAGTGCAACTGAAACTACTGCTACCCATGGAATAGCAGGATTTTTTTTTATATAGAAATCATTCCAGACAAGGCATGAAGCCACTTGATGTAAAGAGCTAAAACAAAAATTGTACTTTAAGGTTAAAAACTTGCCACCGATAAGTGTTAGTTGAAATAGATTCTGACCCAGAAAACAGCAATTCTTTCCTCTTTGCCAGAAACATCATTCCTGGAATGTGAGGACTAAAGGACAAAATAAGGGAAGCAAGAGCTATGCAACTGTTGAAAATAAACCAAAAACCCACTTTCTACTCTCCTCAATTTGTGGTCAAGGTTTACTCCTCTCGATCAACCGTGTACTTTCTATGGCAGTGCATATTAACAGAGTAATCTTGACCACATATAAACGGTTATTCACTATGAAGAAGCAATATTTTGCATGTTGCATAGTGCTGAGATGCATGGAGACCGATTGAGGACTCTTCTGAAGGACAACTCGTAAAGGTATGAGCCTTTTGCTAACCTGTTACCATTGTATGAGCTAAATCATTCATAATTGTTTTCCGGATTTGTTTTGAAAATAAGAATTCTTTTATGTTGCTGTACTTTTGAGATGAGGATTGGTTCTTTGTATTAATTGGATTCTTTGAACTGTTGTTCTCATCTGAAGTGTTATTTTTACAATGTTTCAGTTGATGTAATTTCTGACCATCTTCAAGTGTATCCTGAAGTGATGGGGCGATTCCAATATTTTTCTCGATTCCGATACAATTACCAATTCCGATTCTTTATAAATCTCTAATTATTTAACTATAAAATTCTTATTTTCCCTGATTTTCGTAAAAACACATGTTAAATATGCAGATATTTTCCTGAACATCAAGATACACTTGTGGAGGATGCTCTATCGATTTTAGTTTTACTTGTATTTAAGTATCAATAAATATTTAATATTTTATCAATATTACCAGCAATGGAAGATTGTACTTGAAACAAAATCAAATATAAAAAGACAATTAAAAGAATTGTTTTGCATCGGAAAATAGGCACCAATATTTTTCCGATTCCGATACCAATTCCGATACCCCCAAATGTTCCAATTTTTACAATTCCCAATTTCGATTTGAATTAATGTCCCAACACTAGTATCCTGGCAAACTCTGAAATCTTTCTGTCAAACTCTACAATCTTTCTGCTGATCTCTGAAACTTTTCTGTAAAACTCTGGAACTTTTGTCAAACTTGGAAATCTGCACAGAATTTTGAATGGAACCCATTATCCACGAGGTTAGCATACACTTATTCCATCAACCATGACCAAGTAAAAGTCCAAAGTAATTTGCAATTGTATTTTAAATATCGTTCACACTGAGGATTGAACTTTCAACCTCCAGAACAGTGAAACTTACCACTGAATTTTACGAATACTTTATCCACTACACCACAGATCCTTGTGGATTCAACGGGATGCACCTGAAGGAGGTTGGAGGTTACATCGATTGAAAAGTGAAAATCACACTCAAGATGAGAACAGTAGTCTGAAGAATTCAAATAATATAATTTTTTTATACTTTGTGATTTTTTTTTGTTTTCCAGAGGTTCCCATCTCGTGATCTATTTGGTAAAGAACTACCCCAATTACTACATTATAAACTTTGACAAGGTGAGTTTTATCATCTTTTGCATCCTATCTTTTTTTATACAGGTGAGACACACAAAAAAAAAAAACATATTAGCAAGCATCCTCGGTATTGCCCAGGAATGAAAAGGAACCCGTGTAACTCTGCTCCCAGCCCTGAACCTCATATTACCATTTTTATTCTTATTTCTTTCTTAAGTTTTATAGTTTTCACTTTTTAACATATAAAGGCACAAAAAAAATGTCTGCTGCATTGCTGTGAAGATGGGTCCCTTTTATTAACTCAAAACAATTAAAAAAAGAAAGCTGCGACAATTTTTTTTTAATCTAACAAAGTTGATAACATTAATAACACAAAATGTAGTCTTTACGCGACTATTAAGAGAATCGTTTCTGTTTTCATATCATAACTTACGACGCTAAAACCAACGATATTTTCATTAAATGAAAACATTTAAAAAAGAAGCTGCAGCAGCTTTTTTCTACATTTTTTATGACTACTTTTTTTTTAATTAAAAAGTAGATGTTATGGTAAGGTTTTTTAAACATCAGTCTTTAACATTGCAAAAATGCAGCGATAGGAAATTATAATTTTTTTAAACAAAACTTTTTAATAAAACAAGGATGAAAATATGGAAAAAAGGGTGCAGCATCCTTTTTATTTTATTGAACAAAATTTATAATATTAATAACACCAACATCTAGTTTTTAACATAAACAATAAATCGCAGTTTCGTTTAATAAAATTTACAATTCCTCTACAACTATCGTTGCATTTTCATTTTTTGTAATGTTAAAAACTAAATGTTGGTGCTATTAATATTATAAGTTTTGTTACAGTAAAAAAATAAATGTTCCCGTAACTTTAAAAGTTTCATCCTTGTTTTATTAAAGAGTTCCATCCTTGTATTTTGTAAGGTTAAAGACTATTTTTTAAAAACCTTATCATAACATTTACTTTTTAATTAAAAAAAAAGTAGTCAAAAATATGTAGAAAAAAGTTTCCACTGCTTTTTTTTAATGTTTTCATCATAGGAAAATATCGTTGGTTCATTGGTTTTAATGCCATGTGGTGTCGTATTTCTGATATTTTTATTAAATATAAACTAAAAATAAAAACGTATCTATATATAAATGATAATAAACTTTAAGGAATAAAAGAAAAAAAAATAGAATAATTAACCTTTTTTCTGATTGGTCTAAAACTTTTGGTTATTTGAAACCGCCATAAAAAAGAAATAAAAGAACTGCCATCTTTTAGCATAGCTAGAGAAAGCAATCGTTCGTTTTGGAAATTAGAAGAGCATCGTCACCCCACCCCCCGGGACAGCTATACTCTGGTAAGTTGGCCCGTTATATCCTACATTTTTTTGGATTTAATTTTTCAAGTTGGATCCAATTTTTGCGGTGCGTTAGTTTATTAACAATGAAGATACAGAACAGTAACACCGTTGTTCCAGCGCAGTTCATGTTCTGCATAAGAGTCGAAGCGTGTTATGGTCCTTTCCTGATCCTGGTGAACTTGAAGAAAGAATCTGATCAACTTTAATACTCCTTCTAGTATAAGGGAGTACCTGAACAGATAAAAAACCAAGTGTATTAAGTTTTGTAGGCCTATCTAATCTCTTGAAAGTAGAAGCCATACATCATTATATTTAATATAAAGTATCATTGGTTTGAACATCCTAAATCATGAGATGAAAAAAAATGAACGAATCTCTTAGTAAAAGAGAGTTGTCTCCCTCAGCACAATAACAAATTGTAAAAAAGTGCCAAAATTTTTCCTTATATAATCTTCCTTGTTTTTTTTGTTTGTTTTTTTTTTTATTTTATTGCAAAAAGGCTTTATGAGCATAAAATACTCATTTTTTTATGATAGATGTGTGATGAAATTTTAAATAAACCTAATAGTGTGCTGCCGTCTATATGGGAACCATTTCTCTAACCTAATAGGTCTTGCACAGTATGCCATTGTCATTATATTGATTCCTTGTGCTTGTTTTACAAGTACTTCCATGGAATGTGATTCAATGAATTTATTGCACTTTTACCTGATTTGGACTAGCAGCAAAATCTCACCCCTTCGCAATAGAAGTTTCCATAATCAGGAAACTTTCTTCTCTAATAGTTTCTTGGGCTGCTTACCTTTGAAATTCCCTACCTGCTTTCTGTTTCCATGATTGCATCCCCTCGATATACCTATTCCCAACTAAGTCACCAAGCAGTAAAATCCCACTCTTTCGTTGTTGCGGTGTCTGGATTTCAGAAAGATTTCTTACTTTAATAGTTTCTTCCCTCAGACTGCTCGACAGAATTCCCTCCCTGTATTCTGCTTTCCTCTACTGACATGCAAAAATTTAAATGTAATATGAACAGATATTTCACTATTAGCCTCTTACAGTCTCCTGTTACACATAATTCCAAATAATAGTCCTTTACATCTAAGTGGTAATATGTTTTGTGTTGGGTGAGAAAGAGAGTGTGTGTGTGTGTGTGTGTGTGTGTGTGTGTGTGTGTGTGTATGTGTGTGTGTGGTTCACACATTACAGATTATTAAGATTAAGAATAAGTAGTTTGAAAACACCTTTTACAGATCGTGTCATGCTGGTCTAATGGTTATCGTACTTGACTCACTGTCTTTAGGTTTTGATTTTGATCTCCGCTTGAGTATTTTTTTTTCTTTTTATTTACAAGAAGTGAACTGTTTAGAAAAAAAACAATATTTGTATGCACATGTTTCAATTTCTTTATTAATTAAAATATGATATTTATGCATATTTTTCGACTGGCCAACACAGGGCGACCTGCTAGTGTATGTATATATATATATATATATATAATATATATATATATATATATATATATATATATTTTGTATATATAAAATCGTTTTAATCATTTTAATAAAACTCTTTAATAAAACATGGTTGAAAAAAAAAAGCTGCGGCAGCCATTTTTTTTTTTTTTTTACTGAACAAAGCTTATAATATTAATAACACCAGCATCTAGTTTTTAACATGAATAATAAATCACAGTTTTGTTTAATAAAAATTATAATTAAATGCTTTGTACATCACCAATCATCCCTGGTGTGTGTGTTAAACACATTCAATTACCCATTATGTATCTTTTCGTGTCACATTCTTACCTTCCATAATCAACATTTATATTTCCGCCACTTATTTTTTCAACTTAATATTGATTTGTTGATTGATAGTTTAAACAAGTTGATCGATCTGGTTTACATGTAGAAACAAGTACAAGAATAGTATGTCCTTTGTTGGGACTGAGATGTAAAAAAAAAATTTTAATGATTTTTTTTTTTATATGTTGACTCTGTGACCAAAGTAAAAAAAAAAAAAAAAAAAACCATCTAAACCTATGCAAGTGTTACTATTTTGGTGAGCTGTTTAACTCGTTTTTGCTGAGGCACATACTTTCTTCTTTTGGGCATGATTCTAGTAATACAACTGCCAGCTGCAACAAAGAAAACTATAAAATACACTAGACATTTTTTTATCCCATTTAAAACTAACAAAAGGTTATAACCCATTGACTTAGAACGAGTGCTTTGTGTCAAATTGATTGTTAAATATGGTTAAATTTGTGTTCATTTTCGCATTAAATATTAATCCCTAACTGTGCATCGAACAGAGACCATAATTCTTAGTCCATTGCACCTTATCATAACAAAGATCCACACAAGATTTCATTTCTCAGCGATTGCCGTGAATATGCGTGCATTCGTTTTGCTTACATATCGAGAGTAGAGTTTGGTGTCATCGGCACATATACCCATCTTGGATAGTTTATGAAAATCAGGAATAATAAAGGTCAAAGGATTGACCCCTAAAGTACACCTGCATTAATGTAATGTTGCTTGGATGTACAGCCATCAAGAATGACCTGCATCTTTCTTTTGGCTAAGAAGGATCTGATTATATTAAATATTCGTCCAATAATACCGTACAAATTATTTTTATTCAAAGAACTTCATGTCAGACTACCATTTGCACTTTCAAAAGCTTTTGATATGTCAAGTACTACCATCCTGGCTTTGCTTGCTTCATCCAGTGCATGGTATATGTGTTCACAAATGACCATTAGGATATCAGCAGTAGAATGGGTTTGCCTAAATTCATACTATTGGTCAGATAGAAATTTAGCGTCTACCAGATGTTGGGCCATCACTTGATTGATTAATCATTCAAAGATTGGGAAGAGCCTGGGCATAATTTTGCGAATCAGTTTTTTTTTTTTTTCAACAGAATTCTTGAACGTGTGATAATTTTCCAGCTATCAAGGAATCAATATTCGGCAAGATATTTGTTGTAGAGTTTGGAAACGAGAGGGACCAGATCAGCAAAGCATTGTTTTATTACTATAGCAAGAATAAGATCAGAGATGTATGCTTTGTAAGATGTCAAGGTTTTATGTGATTTTTAGAATGTGAGAAACACAAATGATATCATCAAGTGTGGCTTCTGTCCAAAGTGGAAAATTTGGGAGGAAATAGGTTGTAGAGTCCAAGATGGAGTTTAAGGTGAACTACTGTGCAAACAGTTCAGTCTTATCCGTTGTCGTGCAGGTGACATTATGAGGGTTCGATTGTTTAGGAATTGGTAATTGCTCATTATTCATTACACGATTATAGTTTTTCCAGTATCGAACGAATACCATAATACTTCGTTCGCAGCACCTTTTCATAACAAAGGACCATATAAAATTTCAGCCAGATCGGCTGAGAAAAAGTGGAACAGATAGACAAATCAAGAACAATATAGATATAGCCATTCACAAACATTGCCTTCTGGTTCGTTCTTTAATGTGGCCAGATTAGTACTCTCCTCAAGCCGTGATCGAGCCTACAGCCCTCCAGTTGATAATCGGCAACTCTAATCAAAAGAACAACAAAGCAGGCAAGTATTATCTCTGTGTGTTTTTTTTTATAAACATTGTCAGCCAGTATCAGCGGCAATGGGTAGAGGTGTTGAGTCTCTATGATTCCAGGTGAGCATTGTCTGAAGATAGCTGTTTCAATCCTACCCAAAGCAGACCAGAAGGTTAGCTGTCCAAAAAACATGGTGACACAACAACTATGGAAGGCAGTAATTACTGGGGATACATTTGCATGACTTAACAGCATTCCTATCTCATTGCAGTTAATCACCTGAAGAAGGCCAGAGGATGAGTTGGCCAAAATGTGGTGAAATAACAACAGCTATGGAGATGAGGATAACAGTCTGCAAAAAAATAAATACACAAATTATGAAACCTCATCTGAAAGGATTCCGAAAAATAAAAAGATAAAAAGATATATAATACAGGGTGAACTGATAAATTTGTCACCCTAAATAAAACAACACTACAGCTTTTTTTTTTTTTTTTTTATTGAAAAAATCAATTCCGGTAACTTGATTATGTAGTAGAGCTGACATCTATACAATCCACACCAAAGACCATAACCGTGACGGAAACTTCATTGAGCTGTGCACTCAAGTGTTGAACCGTCTGGATTTGCATTTTGAGGGTGCTGGCAATGGTTCTGTTGTCATAACTTGGATCGGTAGAGAGCATGAGTTGTTCAGAGGCGCATCTCCAATCTCGCTTGTTGAATATTGTGTCACTTTCAGACATGATAGAAGGGTCCTATCACTCTTGGGATTTGTAGACAACTGGCCAATTAGTAGATGGTCTACAACAACCAAAAAAAAAATCTATTTTCATCAAACGGAAATAGAATCATGTTGTCTTTTCTGGGGTGACAATTTGATCGTTCCACCCTGTAGTGTTCGATTTGTTTACAAATTTGTATTATGCTAATAGAAGTATGGCATGTAATAAAATGTTGATAGCGACGCCCTTAACATACAATAAAAGCAAAATAAAAAATAACATTACACAAAAGGAGGGTGGACCTACTCTTGTCTGTTCGTACTTTTATCAATAACTATGCCTTGGAATTTTTTGAAATTTTGTACAAACATTAAACATGATATGAGTAAAAAAGTAACAGAAAGGATTTTCTGGGAAAACTCCGGTTGCCCTCTAGTGGTGTTTTTCAGATTAAAATGGCTAAAATTGACACTTTTGTGCTTATTAAAAAAAATTGATGCCTTGAATTTTTATGAAACTTTCTGAAAAGTTGTAACTAACTGATTTCTATATAATTTTGTTTGTCTATAATTCACAATAACTCTTAGGTGTGTCCCAGGGGCTCTTTTAGGACTAATAAAAACACTCCATCTTTGGGACTATTTTACCATATTTGTCCAAAATTTTCTGTGTATGTCTATTTAGCAGTTTTGAATGGCGCTGAACTCAAATTTAAATATGTTAAGGCCTTAAGGACTTTTGGGGCTAAATGGGGGGGGGGTCAAATGATGGACTTCGTCATTTTTTTTTTTTCTTTTGCGTAGTGAAGAACTCAAATTTACATCTGTTAAGGCCTAAAACTGTACCATTTGTTCATTTTCACCAGGATTTGACGCCCCTTGGGAACTTTGGGGGGCTAAATGGAGCGGGTGCTGAACTTGGTCATTTTTTTATGCCTCATTCACTGTGCACTCACGGGGGACCATGCATGCTTCACTTGTTTTCATGGAAATCACTCTAGACAAGGCATGAAGCCGTTTTTAAATCCAATGTAAATAAAATCCTATTGGGACATCCTCTTAGATAATCTAGCCCTGCCCAAGTTCCACATGACTGATCTTGTTGTCTCATTGTCGATTCAACACTTAACCTTTATTCTGGAGTCAACTCCAGACTTTCATAAATGGTGACCTCACATGAAAAAAATAAAAAACTTCATATAAGGAGTTAAAAAAAAAAGAAGCTATTTCAGGGCCAAAAACTAACCAATGACAAGTGCTAGATGGATAGATTCTGACCCAGAAAATAGCAATTCTTCCTTTCTGTGTCAGAAACGTCACTCCTGGCATGTGAGGACTAAAGGATAAAATAAGGAAGTGAAAACAACAAAAGGGTTCATTTATTAAAGTTAACTACACGTTTGGTTTAAAGAATGTTAGACAGTGTCCGAGCGAAGAAATAAAGAGTTAGAAGGTCAACGAGTAGCTTATCTTCAAGTGAAAATAGTTGATGCTGGAGAATCCTAAGGGTAGCCATGGGAGAGCAGTGGGAGGAGGACCTTCTTGGTTGCTTTCAAAAATTTCTTATCATCTATGGTTCTCAAAGAGACTGAAGTAGTTCTTTTTGGGGCTGATAAAATCGATGTGCCCTGCAGGCTGATTGGTCAATGTGTGATCAAATCGCCTAACAGAGACAGTTCTCAGAAAAAGAAAATAATTCACGATTTATGATTGTTAAACATTTTGCTTGCTTATTTATTATGCCCATTGTAATTTTTTTTAGCGGGGGGGGGGTAGCTTTTGATCTATATATAACTAAGAAGAGATGGCCCTACAAATTCAAAGTGTACAAAAAGTAGGCGATGGATCTGTTAGTGATTGTGACATTTAACTTTTGACAAAGCAAGAACGAGGGTGCATGAAGAGGGAGATTATATATGAGGAAGATTCTCACTTTACCATGTTTTACTATTGATGAAAATAATTTTTTGACGCTTCTACACTATTAGGACGAAATTTCGGAAATCGTAAAACTGAATTTCACATGAAAACAATGGCATCTACGTATTCCTCATACTTTTAAGATGATTATATGCAAAAATTACGAAAATCAATAAGGTAGAAAATTATTTATTAAAAAAAAAAAATAGAATTTGATGAAAACGATTGTAAGAGTTTAAAAGGGAGGTAATTTTCCATTTTGAATTAAACAAGGTGGCAGAAATTTTTCACCTGCTAACACGATTAAAGTTGGGTTTTTTTTTGTTTTTATTTTAATAATTCAATAATATTCAGGTAATTTCGACTGCATGATTTGGAAGCTACCATTGCAACTTATTAGAATTGACAAAAAAAATCAGTTGAAACCATTGTTTTTTATCTGAAAACTTCATTTATCAACTACAAAATCTCGTCCCAATTCTGTAGAAGTGGCCTTTTTTTTTTTTTTTTTAAATACTTAAGTTTTAGAAAGCCAATACAATACAGATTTTACACAAACAAATATTTATTTTTTAAAAATCAAAATTTTCAACGATCGTAGCATCTTTATGATTTACTTTCTTTTTTTTCCTTCCTCATGGCATTGTGTCAAGAAAAAAAGTAAAATTATGGATATCTGAATATCGTTGTAAGACAAGACAGATTTTATTTTTCATGTTAACACCATGCCATGAGGAAGGAAAAAAAAAAGAAAAGAAAAATCACAAAGGAAGACACTATGATCGTCGAAAATTGGATTTTTAAAACAAATGTTTGTGTTATGTTGACTAATTGGACTATTATTCTCATCTTGGGTGTTATTAACACGTCGCTTCTGTCACTACAACCTGCAACCTTCTTTGGCTGTTGAGAACATGCTTCTTTTCCTACTAAGGAAAAAGAGGTTTGGCTCTGCATTACAAGAATTCGACCCGTGGGTTTGAGGGTGGATCCATAGATCATAAAGAAGGTTCAATCTTCAGGAGTCATTAAGATATTTGTTAAAAAATTTTCTATGGCTCCATTTTTTGGGATATCTATACTAATTGTTAATATTAGTTAAAAAAAAGTGTTTTACAAAATAGAGGATTGATACCCAAATATCTTAGTGACCCCTGATGATTGAACCTTTTTTATGATCTACGAACTCACCCTCAAACAAACGGTTCGAATTCTTGTAATGCAAAGCCAACCCTCTTTTTCCTTAGTAGGAAAAGAAGCATGTTCTCAATACTCAAAGAAGGTCGCAGGTTGCAGCGACCAAAACGTTGTGTTAATAACACCCAAGATGAGAATAATAATCTGATTAATCAACATAACACAAGTATTCACATCTCATCTCAAAAATTCAGAATTGCAGATGTTTGTTTATTTAAAATCTGCATTGTATTGGCTTTCTAAAACTTATGCATTTCAATTTAAACAACACTTCATGGAGAAAAACAGTTCTTGCTAAATACTTTTTTGCTTTTTTTTTTTTGTTTGCTTTTTTTTTGCTTTTTTTTTTACATTTATTCACTGACACATTGCCATTGACATAAGGAGCTACTATGAATCAGAGATCATGCCTACAGGGACCCTCGAAGTAGGGAGTTGAGAAGCGAGAAATCTGTTTGCTTTACATTTAAATTTCTGCATGTTAGTACAGTCAGGAAAATAGGAAACAAAGAGAGAATTCCAAAGTTTGAGGGAAGAAACTATTAGAGTAGAAAACTTTCAGGCATTTGAGGGCCTCTGAAGTGAAGGGGTGGAATTTTTGTTGTTTGTCGAGTTAGGAGTATTCATATCAGGATTGGGGGTAGGGAGCATTAGTGCTGCGAGTTCGTCAGAGCTCATTTCATTGTAGGTTTTGTTTTTTTTTTACTTGGGGGGGCATCACTTATCAAGGCTCGGGGCCACTCTAGGATAAGAGTTAAGGGTTAGGTAAATAGTAAGACAGCAAGGTAAGTCATAGCTGAACTTGAGTAGGGTTATATTATCTAGATGTGCGACTCAATAGGAATTTATTCACATTAGATCTAAGACGATCACATTATAGTCAGCTGGGAGGCAGATACATGGTATTGCGTTCCACAGACAGTTCTAGGAAAGAAGCTCTGCTGATAGAATTTTCGTTTAGTTTTGGGTACGTTTACGATTGAACAGGGAACGTGGTTGACAATGTGTGGCCTATTAGATTGTTTTTTTTTGTGGGGGTGGGGAAATCAAAGAGTGAAAGACTAGTGATTGATACACCAGCCTAGATGTGGCCACAATACCCCACGCATAAGCGAATGGTAACTTTGTAGTGATATCGGATACTGGCAAGTGTTAGTAATTTTCTATCATGGTAGAGGAAGCCCACTTTCTTTGCAGCAGCCTTGACAATGTCTTCTATATATTGGTTCCAATTCATGTTGCCTGTGGATGTTAGGCGGAGGAGTTGGAATG
The DNA here is from genome assembly GCF_053919585.1 of Euprymna scolopes. Lineage (NCBI taxonomy): Eukaryota > Metazoa > Mollusca > Cephalopoda > Sepiida > Sepiolidae > Euprymna > Euprymna scolopes. The sequence goes on along the minus strand of NC_136499.1, from coordinate 26,375,059 downwards.
GTGACCTCTCAAATTACGTTTCAGAATATTTAGATAAGAATTGATAATTTGCATTATTTCTATTATTCAAACTATTATTCTCACAACGTTTCAGCCGATGTAATCACCAAACTTCTTTAGTTGCATCTTTTTTGAACTTGGAGAATTTTGAATTAAACTTCTTATTTAATTTCTGGCAGTAGATTGTTCTCAGTCCATCAGTCATGACCACATAAAAGTGTTAAGTAATTTTTATTTTATTCTTAATTAGTGTAATGAAGGTTGAATCTTCAACATTTAAATGACCTGTGGTGCAACGGATAAAGGCATTGGTTGATAATCAGTTTTAAGTGACAGTCATCTAGAGTTTCTATATCCAATCCTCACAATAAGCAATATTACGAAAAAATGAAAGTTAGCTTAACCAGTCATAACTAACAGAACGAGAACAATTTACTACCCAACGCACACAAACACACACATGCTTGATTAAATAAAGGGTTTAATTAAAATTTTTGTATAGATTCACAAGTTTGATAAAATGCAGGACGCCATATCTGATAGGTCTGAAATGTTAATTTTTTCCAAATATAAACAACTCGACTTTTTTCAAAATTACTACTACTACTACTACTACTACTTCTACTCCATTACCAAATGATATCATGGTTTATTCATACATATTTTACTTTCGTGTTTTGTGATATTTTTTTCAGCTCAACTACTGTTCTTCATTGGTGCCTTTAAAATGTATTGAGGATGAACCTAACTATACGTTCATTGAGGTAAGAGGATCCTCTTTACTCTTTTCATTTTTCTTTTTTCTTTTTTTTTTCTTTACATTACAAAGAGAATCACTTTGTATATTTTCAAAATAACTCAAAACAGTTATATTTAATGTTTCCGTTGAGGAAAACAGATGTAGCTACTTGAATTATATATGTGAAACAAAAAATTATCTCGCCACATTGAGAATGGCCAATATTAATAAATCTTGCAAAAAAAAAAAAAAACACGAAGGGAAATAACTCTGTTCATAATATGCTACAAGGGAGATAATTTCAAAGGTAATAAAACCAAATAATTTTTTTTTTTTTTTTTGTAAAAAAAATGTTGGGAAGAACTTATTTCGTTTGTGACATATAAACTGTTTTTTTTTCCTTTTGCTTCCATTTATATCGATTATATTAAAATGATATCTATTGCCTAACACTCAGCATTATAAGGTGAACATGAAAGGTAAGTGGAGTAATCGTGTGATAGGAGTGGCACCTCCTCTACATTTCAGTGTAGTAGCTAAAAAACGGCACACTATAGTTGATCATGTGAAAGTAGAATGTGTAAACCTCCTAGGACTGCACAGAACCAAAGCCATAAACCCACTAATAGGGAAAAGGCCATCTCAACAACGGCCTATACGTTGGGGCTAAGGGAAAACCATCGGTTGGACTCATACACATTCCTAAAAGTGGGGCAATATTGCATATGTAGGGGAGGAAACTCTCCTGCGCTCGGGGGAGTTAATTAATGCCTGTAATAAAATTTTTAAAAAATAACAAAGATATTATGAAATAATAACTGCATATATTTTTTCCAATTTAGTTTTCTTCTTCCTATTACTCCATAGAATGTCCACTTTAATACGGAATGTTGCTTTTTACAAAACATTAAATGTCACCTTATTCTTTATTGTAATTCAGTTCCACAGTTTGTTCCAGAATCAGTGCCATTTTGAACTCCAATATCAAAGATCACAAATGTTCTTCTAAATCAATAAAACTTACATGATTAGGTTCTAATTTTATATCATAATTCATGTTTGTCCTTATTTACTTGCCTCCTTATGAGGGCAGAGTTAGACATAAAATCAGTTTTTAATGTGGAAATAATCCAGCTCTCCTAAAAGAGGCATGCCGGATTGGAGCAAAAATTAAAATTACCTCAGACAAAGAATAGAAAAGATAAAGAGCAGTATCAGAACAGATAATTCACTTGTTCTTTATTAATTTGCGAAAAAAATGTTTTACATTTATATTTAGATTATTTAGGCACAAGACTATCAAAAGTGAGGAAAATGGAGTCAATTGGTAATTTTTTGTCTAAAGCAGGTGTCTCCAAACTACAGCTCATGGCCAGATCCAACCTGCTAAAGTTTTTAATCCAACTCGCAAAGCTTTCATGAAAAATGTAAAAATATTCAGAATTTTTTATGGAAATATGTGAAAATAGTGTGTGGTGGTTTTACATTTTGTTCAGAAAATGATTAAAAATGTGGTTTTCAAGAACCAGTTTCATAAAAAGTAAAACTAATGAGTAAAACAATAGAAAAAATGCCCAGATTATTTTTTATTTTTTTTTTATATATTTTGGCCTGAATAGCTTTAAAATTTACGCAAAGAGTTGGCGTCTGACGGGACCAATAAATGCATGTGCCATACAGGGAACACCTACTCAAATATATTTCTCACACAAACTCATTACTTTTGCCTACCTTTCTTTCAAATTTCCAAAAAATGTAATCTAAAGATCCACACAGATAACATCAACACTAATATTCATTCTACAGACAGGATCATGAGAAACACTGTTCATCTCTCTCCCTGTCCCATGACGGCTCAATGTTGTCAATTATGTAGGATGTGTTTGATGCTAGAGAATGCTTGTGATCAATACAAATCATCTTGTCAACATACATCCAGAACCATTTGAATTTATTGAATCCAAAAAAAATGGGATCATGCATTTATTCTTCCTGTGTTTTGTAGTGAGGATATTTAGATGAGGCCTCTATTTCAGAACTGGCTTGTATGAAATTTAGTGGTGATCCATTCCAGGTCAGTTGCTACGTCAAAGAGAACTTAATGTAGTTGAAACCACTTGACAAATGAGTGGATCCTCAGTTGCATAACCCCCCCCCCCCCCAAACACACACACGCGTACTAACCCTTTGTGAAATTCCTTTCTAGAAAACTGAGAAAAATCACTGGATTAAGGAAGCTACAAGATTCTCTGAACACAATCCAGTCAAGACATTTTAAATGTGGACCTTGTGCCGTGGTATTTGTGATGTAACTTAACTTTGTAAGAAGTCATTCAGCTTCTTTGTCAGTCTTTTGTGAGATCAGTGTATTATATAGTCATTTATCATGATGTCATCTTCCCAGCCTTGCAAAAGTATACAATTGACAGAAGCATATTTTTGCTAGTTATATATATATATATATATATATATATATATATATATATATATATATCATTAACAGAAAGAGTGTTTCTTTATATCACAGTTCTTCAGTGTGGCAAAACAAGCAGGTGACTCAACCCAGGTCTAAAACTCAACCGTAAAGTTGACAGTCACTACTTCTAACCCATACGTTATAGTTTGGTACCTTCTGAATGTAACCTAAATCTTCATGTAAATATTGTTAATTGCTGGAGAGTCTGAATTTATATATATATATATATATATATATATATATATATAAATTCATTTAACTTTCTTGAAATTATATATTTGGATTTTACCGTCACTGGATTATTTATCTTCCACGAGACTATCCATTCATGTAATCACCTTTTTCTTCACTATATTCCCTCTGCTTCGCTTTTTTTGTTTTCAAGTAAGATCTTTGACTTACTTGTTGTTTCATCAAATACTTTTGCATGCAAAATCCGATCCCGCATTTTGCTAATTCCTACCCTCTGATGAGAAGGAAAGTATTTCTTCGAAACTCTGCGGATTAAGGACTATCCACTTATCTAGTGTTTCCTTTTCAGATTAAATATGTTTTTAACTCATTTCAAAGTGTTTTTTAACATGTTTTATTAACTGTTTGCTCATATATATATATATATATATATATATATACTCGGGTTTTTTTATTCAAAAGTAATGGACTAATGAATACAACGAGGTTGTTAGATAGTGCTCAATAAAAAGAGCTGATAATATCTGTTGTTTGATTGAAACAAGTGGCTATTTGTAGCAGCGGCATGTGAGCATGTTTATATAACAATAAACAAGTATATATATATATATATATATATATATATATCATCTTATACAACTAGATATCTATATATAAACATAATCTATAGCTATGTAAATTTTGTATAAATGATGGTGAAAACTAGTGATGATTTGTTTTGAATTATTTAAATATATTAAATCCTCTTCTATTTAATTTCTGACAGACATTTCTCTGCTCTGTTGTAGGGCAACATATGTGACACGAAGAAAGTGATGCAGATCTTTAAAGACTATAATGTTGACATCGTCCTCCATCTTGCTGCTGAGTCCCATGTTGGTAAGCAATTTCCATTTTTATACTCTACTAGCCTGGGTGCCCGGTGTTGCCCAGGTGTGTGGAGATGTGTGTAAGGGTGTTGGTTGAGCAAAAAAAAAATTAGGAGTAATAGGCAGACTCAAACCTGTTATGTGCAAGAGGAAAAGGAGGTGAAAAAAAGCAAACAGTCTTAGCGATGCGCCGACCATGATTGTGATGTCACAGGTGGTCAAAAAAACCTGTTATGTGACATCGTTGACACGAGGTTTGAATGATTTTCAAAAATGTTGACAAAAAAAATGACCCATTCTTGTAAAAAAACGGCCCAATTGACAGTGAAAGAATTAATCTTTTTGGCCAATTTTTCGATATTAGTCATCCAAGAGACAGAGCTTTGAAACGATACCAATTTTGTCACAGTCCGACGTGTGTCGAAAGTTTTTGGCAGACATACAAACACACACACACACACACATTTTGCCTTTTATATGATAGACTACGGGGGGGGGGGGAATTACCCGGCGTTGCCCGGGTGCTTGGATGTGTGTGTTAAAAATAAAAAGTTTTAGTAGGAAGATAGGATTGAACTCTGAAGCCTTGACGCGGAGGTGGAAACAAAAGCCAACTACTTAACCATCTCGGCCACAAGTGAGAAAATTGATTAGCGTGTTAAGTTAATGGTTATAAAGTGAGTCAAAGAGGTTTGATTGGTCATCGCAGAAGCGCTACGATGACGTGGCAGTATTTTATTTATTGCGGAGCAGCTTTTTTGGGTTTATTTACTTTGTTTCAATGCAGGGCAGTTTTCGCTTCTCCAAGATGATGGTGGGGTGTGGAGGGGGGGGGAAGCAGCTCCCCATTTAAAGGGTATTGTCCAAATTGAATAGCAGTTGACTGATATAAGGAGAAACTCCACATTGATCAAAGTTGATTGCTTTCGGACGTTTCTGGAAAAATGCCGCCACAATTAGTTTTGCTTTTATTATATGAAAAAGCTTAATGCACATGCGGCGATCAAAAAATGTTGAATATTTATCTTTTCAAAGTCGAACAAATTAAATAGACAGGCGACCCCGGTTGTTAACTCGTAGATATTATCATTTAGGCGTGATATAAAAAGTTTTAAGAAGTGAGTCGACCGATCACTTCTCGGAAAAAAGCCTTTCTCGGACATACACAAAAAGCGAACATACATACATACATACATTTTCGCTTTTATGTTTATAAATGATAGACTAGCGGGGGTACCCGGTGTTGCTACATTATTTGAGAAACACTGTTCTTTTCAAAAACAATTTCATGGCTTGCAACAGGTGAAAATTTGAGGATCCAAGATCAGGGGAGTAGGAGGGTGGAGGAGGATATGTGATCTTGCAGCATGCACATGGTGAACTGGATCGTTGCAGGAGGAAGATACCTCTGCTGATCTTACCCCATCTCTTCATTTTGATAGTTTCTTTTAATTTCCTCAAAAGTAATGGATAATAAGCTCCTGTAATTTTGGTACCCTTTGCCAGAAAATCTGTCATCACTTATCCGTCTAAGATTGGGAGCATGACCTTGCCAGCAGAGGGCTGCATCCTTGCCTTCTTTGGAGCTGGTGAGTCCAAGTGCTTCCACTGCATTGACTGGGTTTTAGCCTCTGGATCATAGTGACAGACCCCGGTTTCATCCTGTGTAATTAGTCTTTTGAAAAACTTTCACTCATCTTCTTGACAATTCTCCAAATTCATCTTAGAAAATTTAATTTGTTCTTGCTTCTGGAAAGCTGTCAGCATCCATCTGGCAGACACCTTATGAATATGCAAATTATCATGAATAATAGTTTCCACAAACCTCCTACAAATTTTGGGCTATTTGGCAAATAGTGATGTGTTGATCTTTCAAAATGGCAGCATCAACTTGACTGACACAAGTGAGAGTGGGAACCAGGTATAGGAGCAGTTTTCATAGATGTCCGGCCATGTTTGAATTTACAATGCCAGCATTTTACAATACCATACGTTTCATCATGTTCTGTAAAGCCAAGAAGCAAAATTGCAGTATTTGCTCTACAAAACTACCAAACTAAACATATAAGTAAATATTTGAACTTTCTTTTTCCAAAATTACTGGATTCGACATTAAATAACTTGAAAAGGGTTGATATGCGATAAAACAAAACAAGGAAACCAAATAAAATATGAGGCTGCTTCCCAACTGACTACAACATGGTCATCAAGTTTAATGTTAACAAGTACTTTTTGAGTTCAATAATCAAATTATGCCCATTGTTTACAATACTTTCATAGCTATGTCCATCATTCAATTGACAATGTTTTTAACCCTTATCCTCAAGTGGTTTCTAAGTCTTAATAAGCAGTAGTTTAAAAAGAATATGAGGTGCCTTTGATAAGTTCCCAAACTTTTTTGTATGGACACTTTTATTAATAGTACACACACGAAACTCTAGTCCCGTTTGAAGTAATCTCCTCTGGGTGCAATGCACTTGTTGTACCATTCCAACAAGTTCTGGAAGACCCCATTGAAGTCTTCTTCTGTGGGCATGTAAGTGATCCTCATCACAGCCTCTTTCATCTCCTCAATTGTCTCATAACGATAACCTCTAAGGTTTTCCTTGAGCTGAGGGAATAATCAAAAGTCACAGGGAGCAAGGTCTGGATAATAGGGAGGGTGAGGAACTGTCTTGATGCCCATCTTGGTTATGAACTTGTGGACTGGTGCATTGGAACAAACTTTGCACAAATCTTCTGCATCTTCAGTTCTTTATGAATAATTTTGTGTACAGTTCCCACACTGACATCAAACTGTGCACTTTTTGTCTCTATAGACACACGACAGTCTTTATCCATGTAATCAATCAACTCTGGTGTTCTGACTTCCTTACTCCTCCCACACTTCTTATTATCCCTCACAGACTCCCTGCCTACTTTGAATCTCTTATGCCACTCAAAGATTGCTACTCGATTCATGCAAGATGGTCCAAAAGCAGTCTAAAGCATTCCATACGTTTCTGTAACATTTTTTCAAATTTAAATCAGAATTTCCGCTCTGTCGGAATACACCGGCTGCCCTACTGCAGAGAGTAAAACTCCCTCAATAGGGCCACCTGTTGAGTGTGGGTGGCAACCCGTAATGCCTAGGGATGGGATCCTGGTGGTTGAGGAGATCATGTTCAAGAGCCTATCAGGATATGAGATGCATCATGCCACTTTGGCCCTTACTTGAGCTAAGATGGTTAGATAGGCCCGATCCAATCAATTGGTTGGTTATGACTAGCACTAAATCAGACAAACACAACAAGAAAATATGCTCCTGCTCCCTACATTAGGCAAACTGATTTAGTAAGTGGTGGCTGAAGGGTCAATCAACTTGTTTGAAGAATGGATAAAACATGGCTGGAAAGCTAACATCTTTTCTAAAAATGAGGCCATTAGAAAAGACGAAGGAAATGAGTGCTTGAGTCCATCAGCAGGATGAGTATACTTCTGTATCTTTGTTGCATTGGGGCGAATGGGACCCCCCACCGCCAACTCTTCCCCACACAGAGCTCCAAGGCAGGTGGGGAGCAGGAGATATGAAAAGTTCAAAATATGTAAATGTCAAATAAAAAGCCTCAAAAAAAGAAACCACTATGAAGTTTCAGATAAATCTAGTTCCGATTCAAAAACGGATTTCCATAACTGAAATCAAAATCAAAATCTTCCTTATTTTATAATTATAGAAGCAACCAAAGGAAAACGATAACAAAAGTGTCTCCCTTTCAAAATAGAGAAAATACTTTCAAACATCAAACCTAAAATGGTCAAGAAACTAAATAACGACACACTACTAGTGGAAGTAGAAAGTCAAAAACATATAATATTAATCTTCAAATAGAGACTTTTCAACAACCAAAAAGTAAAAAATCTACCCCACAAAATGCTGAATACCAGTAATGGAGTGATCAAGAGTTCAGAATTATCCCTGTGCTCCTTGGAAGAAATTAAAATTAATTTGAGAAACTAAAATGTTATCGATGTAAAAAGAATCCAAATTAAAAGATATGGTGAAACTATCAATACAAACTCCTATATCCTAACTTTTAACATGCATCAAATTTCAAGTAGCATTAAAATAGGATATGAAAAAATAAACACTGAACCATACATACCAAACCCTCTCAAATGCTAGAATTGCTAAAGGTACAGGCGCCATCGAGACCTTTTTTTTTTTTTTTTTTACACAGTGATCACCACTTATCAAGGCTCGGAAGCCACTCAGGGATAAGGGTTATTGCAAGTACATTACGTTAGTGTGGAGATTTGATGAAGTGTTTACTTAAGGGGGCGGTTCATTAGGAATTTGTTAACGTTGGACTTGAAGACATCCAAGTTGTAGTCCAGTGGGAAGCAGGCAGACGGAACAGAGTTCCACAGGCGTGCAGTTCTAAGAAAGAAGCTTTGTTCATGGAATCCGCGTTTTGATTTAGGCACAGATATAGAGTGGGGGAAATTTTTCACAGTGAATTCAGCTAGACGGGTGTTTTTCGTGAAAGATTGGCGAGGGGGGACCAGATATTGGAGTTCAGATGAGTACCTGCCATGGAAATAACGATAAAACAAGGATAGGCTCGCAACGTCTCTTCTGTGGGAGAGAGGTTGCAGGGTAGAGAAAAGGGCATCCCCCACTAAGCCACAAAGTCTATTTTGTACTCTGTCAAGGCAGGATAGGCTGTTTTTAGCAGCTCCTGCCCAGATGTGGCAGCAATACTCCATCCTTGGACGTACTTGGTTTTTATAAAGATAGAGAATTGCATCAGTAGTGAGATATCTTCTGGAGCGGTAGAAGGATCCCACCATTTTCCCAGCATCCCTGGCAACAGATTTGATGCATGTATTCGATTTTAGATCAGGAGTAAAGGTCAAACCCAGAAGCTTGTCAAAACACGGGGCCTCACCTAGACGAGAGCCATCCATCACAATTGATGCCAGATGGGTATCAGAGCGTTGATGATGTAAGGATAGGAATTTGGTTTTGGATGCATTAAAGGTAACCAGCCACGTCTTCCCCCACTGAACCACGCTCTCGAGATCAGAGGAGAGAGAATCCGAGAGAACTTTGTCGTTTACAGCCTTTGATATGTTGCCGTAGATGGTCATGTTATCAGCATAGATGTCAACGAATGATTTAAGTATGTGTTTAGGGAGGTCATTGATGTAGATCAGGAAGAGAGTTGGGCCCAGGATTGACCCCTGAGGAACTCCAGCATTTATATTGCAGGCCTCCAATTTTTGTCCATCTATCACTACTCTTATGAGCCTATCGGAGAGAAATGATTTAATGATTGAGAAAACATTTCCAGTTATACCGTAGCTGGAAATCTTGTGAAGTAGACCCTTATGCCATACCTTGTCGAAGGCCTTTGATATGTCAAAAGCAATTGCCCTAGAAAGGAAGCCTTTGTCAAGAGATTCACTAATCCTGTGGGATATAACCGTCAGCACATCTGCGGTGGATCTTGCAGAGCGGAAACCATATTGTGTGTCACTAAGAAGGTTATTCCTGCTGAGGTGGTTGACTATTTCTCTCTTTAATATGGATTCCAGCAACTTACTCATAACACACAGGAGACTTATTGGTCTGTTCTGAGAGGGAGATGACTTATCACCTGAATTCTTAAATACAAGGCAAACTGATGAGGTCTTCCAGGGAGTTGGAAAGCACTTCTCCTTAAGGCAGCGCTTAAATAGTTTTGTAAGTATGGGAGCAAGTTCTAGTTGAAGCTTTTTTAACACTATAATTGGGATGCCATCAGGGCCAGTTGCTTTACTGGAATCTGCACACACTCTCCAGTATGCATGAGGTGTGGAGAAAATGAGACCATACACATTGCCAAAAAGAGCCAAAATGTACTAACTGCCAAAAAGGCCATAGTGCAAACTTAAAAGAATGCAACAAATGGAAGAAAGAAAAAGAAATTACTAAAATAAAATCTACCAAAAATATAATCTTCCAAGAAGCACTTACCAAAAATACAAAATACTCTGAAATAACAAAAAAAAAAACATACAGCATACCACCGGACGAAATAACCAAACAACAAAAGCAAACCTATCGAACATCAAACTGGAAGACATTATGAAATTACTCGATGAAGTAAGGAAACTAATGGAAGAATTCAAAAAAACTATAAAACAAATCAACATTGGAAATAAAGATTTCAAAACTCCCAAGCCAAAACTCAACTTAAAAGACCCATAAAACCCCCCAAAGTGCTACAACATCCATATGAACAACCCCTCTCACCGTAAAAAAAAAAAATGACGCCAAAAAGGGCACATGAAGGAAAAGGAAACAAACCACCAACCAACAAAGAAGTTAAAATCAAAATAAACAGACTACGCTCAACTTCCAAATCAAGAGATTCAATCCAAAACATTTGAGGAAATGAACATGGAAGATCGAAGATCAGACACTAACGACCAATAAAAGTTAAAAATAAATACATAAAATCAAACCATAACCCAAAAAATCATCCAATGGAACTGCCGCAGCCTAAAACCCAACATAAATGACCTATTTTATAACAAACCATAAACCAGCCATCATATGTCTCTAAGAAACCTTTTTAAAAGCTGAAGATAAAATAAATATAAAAAACTACAAACAATACAACCACATCCACAATACCCAACAGAGAGCCTCTGGAGGAGTATCTATACTTATTAGAAATAATATCCCACAAAACAAAATAGATCTAAAAACTAATATTCAAGTTATTGCTACAGTAGCCAAACTACACAGAACCATAAATATCTGCACTATCTACATCCCACCACAGGATTCAATAAACGAAACCGCTGAACAAAATAATAAATCAGTTATCCAAACACTTCTTACTGTTAGGTGACTTTAATAGTCACAACAATGTATGGGGATCAGCATACTTGGATAAGAAAGAAAAAAACTTGAAAAAATTATTAGCAACAATGACTTGTGTATATTAAACAATAAACCCAACACATAACCTTCATCCACCTTTAGGCACCTACTCAGTACTAGATCTATCTTTGTATGACCCCACTTTCTTCATGAACTGGAAGGTTCTAGAAGATTCATGGCATAGCGACCATTTCCAGTGGTTTTAACAAATCTGAAAGAAACAAAAAACCATCTCTCTCAATGGAAAATAAAAAATAGCCATTGCACATGAATGTATACCTAAAAGTAGTAGAACTAACAAACCCTGGTTTAACGATGATTGCCAAGAAGGAATTCACCTATGTAAAGTTGCTTTACGAAAATTCAACTCCCAACCAACAAAGTACAATCTAAACCTTTTTAAACAAAAAAGAGCAATAGCTCGTGAAGTTATCAGAGAAGCAAAAAGGACATCATGGAAAGATTATATGAATAAAATAAACTCAAATACAAACCCAAACAAGTGTGGAACATGGTAAGGAAAATTTCAGGCAAAAACTCACCCTCCCCTTTAAATTATCACCTACAAAACATTAAAATAACAGAGACAAAAAATATAGAGAATCTTCTCCTCCGAAACTTTTCAAAACAATTTCTCCAGTAAAAATTACAGTTAATACTTCCAAAAGACAAATCAAGATACAGAAAAAAAGACAAATTAAATTTCAACTCAAACAACAAAGAAGTATACAACTATTCTTTTACTAAAAATGAATTCCTAAAAGCCATAAACAAAGCACATAATATAACTACCGGTGCAGATGAGATACATTATGAGTTTCTGAAACAACTTCCTCCCAAATCAATAATACATCTTTTTAAACACACTCAACAAAATATGGTTCAAGGGAAAACTACTCAATAACTGAAAACATACTATTGTGATCTCCAACCCTAAACCAGAGAAAACCAGTTCAGATCCACAAAATTTGAGACCAATTGCATTGACAAGTTGTCTCTGCAAAACATTTCAAAGAACGATAAACAAATGATTGAACTGGTATCTGGAAACCAACGGCTCAATTGCCAACATACAAAATGGTTTTTGACTACATAATCCAATTGAAAAACTTTATCAAAGAAGCTTTCATTAAAAAAGAACATGCAATAGCTATCTTTTTTTATTTAGAAAAGGCTTATGATAAAACATAGCGACACTGTATAATAAAAGACCTTTACAATCTTGGATTAAAGGGCAGACTACCCATCCTGATGAAAGATTTTCTATCTGATAGAAGTTTTAAAGTAAGAATCGGACCAACCTTATCTGACACAAAAATACAGGAAGAAGGAGTTCCACAAGGATGTATTTTATCAGCTACGCTCTTTAATATAAAAATTAATAATATTGTAAATTGTATAAACAATGAGATAAATGGCTCCTTATATGTGGATGACCTTGTAATCTGCCATAGATAAAAAAAAATATTCATACCTCAGAACACCAACTACAGATGTGCATAAACAAACACAATAGACCACAAAAAGGTGCTTTAAATTTTCAACAATCAAAACTAAATGTGCCCATTTCTGTAATCATAGAAAAATGCACAATGACCCTACTCTCAACCTTAAAGGAACAAAAATCAGAATCACTGACCAACATAAATTTCTGGGATTTATTTTTGACAAAAAACTCTCCTTCATCCCTCACTTAAAATATTTAAAACCTCTACAACTATTAAGGATTATAGAAAATACAGAGTGGGGATCAGACTGCTCATCACTCTTAAAATCATATAGAACCCTGATAAGAGCCAAACTAGACTATGGAAGTTTTATATATGGTTTGCCCCCAAAAAGTTATCTTAAAACACTGGATCCCATCCATTACACAGGATTAAGACTTGCCTTGGACACATTCAAAACCTCTCCAATAGGAAGCTTATATGCTGAAGCCTAGGAACTCTCGCTAAACTTGAGATGTGAAAAACTAGGCTTACAATATTATCTAAAAATCAAATTAAATCCCAAAAATTCTGCCTATCAATGCACTTTCAATCCCAATTACACACATGTATTAAAAAAAAGTAAAAAAAGAAAATGCAATTAAACCCTTTGGTTTTTACATGGAAGAAACAATAAAACCACTTGCAGTTAACTCAATAGATCAAACCAGTATCCACAAGAAAAATTTTACAGAACTCTAACCCTGGCTGTTAAATCAACTAAAAGTCATACTTGACCTGACAATAATATATACTAATTCAATACTCACCCCTTAGACTATAGAGAAAAACTAAACAACATCCTGGGTTTTTACCCAAATCGGACACGCATTTACATGGATGGTCCCAAAGACCAAGACAAAGTGGGATGTGCCACTATTTCAGAAAATGCTATTTGGCAGAAAAAGTTACCAAATAACTCCTCCATCTATAGTGCAGAAATTACAGCCATAAACTTGGCTCTAGATATTATCACCAACCAAAACTCCCAAGAAATTCCAAATATTTATAAACTCATTATCAGTACTAGAATCATTAAAAAATCAAAAACTAAACAATCATTTACTAATCAAACTGTTACAAAGGATCCATTCTATCATGCAACACAAAACTTTTTTCTTCTGTTGGATTCCTAGTAACTATGATTTCCGTGGAAATTAAAAAGCTGACATGGCGGCCAAAAATTCCCTAAAACTGCAAATAAGTGACATAAAGGTCGCATATACAGACTATAAAACTTCAATAAACAATTTTATTACAAAGAAATGGCAAGAAAACTGGAACAATTGCCAAAACAACAAACTCTTCCAAATCATGCCTATACTTAAAAAAATAATACTAAATCCCAGAAAATCACATAAAGGAGAAGTAGTCTTATTACGTATCTGGATGGGACACACACTCACTCTCACAGACTATAAAGTGAAGTATCTCCCAAATGTGTACCATGTCATGAACCTCATACAGCGAAACACCTTTTACATGACTGTTATGACAAATTTGTCAACATTACTACAAGGCCACAAATTTAAAAGAACTCTTTGAAAAAGAAAACCCTAAAACAATTCTAAACTTCCTAAAGAGAGCAAATCTTTGCCATAAAATTTAATTACCATCAAATAACAAACTATCCCAAAACATTACATGAATATGTCTAGAGAAAGTCAACTCTGAAAATATCTAAAAATTTAAATTTTATATACAGCATTAAATGACCCAAAGAAGGTTGATATATTGGTTAAACAAACAAATCAGAATTTTATTGCATATCGTTCTTCACGTCCAGATTGCATTTTTGAAATTCACCAGCTGTGGCAATCCGGCTTTAGTAGGTTGTTTTTTAATTTATTTTTTTCACCCCAAACAAGGCATTGATGCATTTTCACCCCCAACAAGGTCACATTCATGTAGGGGGCTACTATCTGAGACATAATTGCAGGGATGTTATGTAGGGAGTTGAGCAGCAAGATGTCTGTTTACATTACACTTGAACTTCTGCATGTCAGTACAGGTTGTATTCCAATTCCTGCTGTTGCTGTTCATTTGAACCTGATATCATAAAAATCGGTCAGTCATCTCATAAGATGAAGCTGAAGCTAATAATCTTGATAATTCGGATAATCCAACCTAAGAGTCTGCTGGTCAGGTTTCTTATTGGTAGATCAATTTTTTTCTTTATTTGTGGCTATTTTTGCATACTGTTGATGCCATCTTTAATTGCTTTTTGTTTACTTTCAAGATTTGTCTTTCTACAATCCACTGGAATTCTCCCTGACCAACGTCTACGGAACTCACGTCCTCATCCATGCTGCAAATGAATATCATGTTAAGTTATTTGTTCACATGAGCACCGATGAAGTCTATGGTGGCGACTGCACTGAAGTAAGTTTTTTACATTCATGGTGTTCCTTTTGTTTTATGAAAGAAAAAAACAACTTTGACACATATTTTCTGATCACGCATTTGTCTTCCATTTGTTGGCCACTCTAAAAATAGTTTATAAAAAAAAAATTAAAAGTTAGCAAATTGCACTAAATATGGCATGAAATATCTTGTGTTGTCTCAGATTTCTTGTCATAAATAATAATTCTTGTTCAATTAATCATATCTAATCGTTGATATTTATAATAATTGTCATTATTGTTGAATTAAATGACCTAAAAGGGGTTGATATGCCATAAAGTTCCCAAAACGAGCCAATCAAAGTAAGAGTTAAAAGAAAGTTCTCATTTCTAATTTTTAGTAAAATAAGTTTTATGAAGATTGGAATACACTCTCCTCCTCCAACACAATTCGAAATTGTTGTATCATTGAATAGAAAACAATACACAGATATAAAATATAGAACAGCCCGTTCCACAGCTGATATCCTCACTGTAATCTCTGAACATATATACCATTCACTGGACAAAGCGGGGGAGGGCAGAGCGGTAGCTCTAGATATATCTAAGGCTTTTGACAGGGTATGGCACAAGGGCCTCCTCAGGAAAATTAGATCATACGGTATCACTGGCATAATTGAATCCTTCTTAGACAAGAGAAAAATCCAGGTTGTCCTCGACGGTCGAACATCTAAACAGTGTAATATAAATGTGGGAGTGCCTCAGGGGTCTATCCTTGGACCTCTATTGTTCCTGATATTTATTAATGCCCTCCCCGACAAAACTGTCTCTGAGATGGGTATATATGCTGATGACACTACACTCTATAACGGGCATGACAGGAAAACAAATGAACACATATCTAAAGAAATGGCAAAAACACTAGAGGATGACCTCCAATCTGTAGTGGAATGGGGACATAAATGGATGGTCACATTCAATGCTGCCAAGACTAAACTGGTTTCCTTCAATAATTACAAGAAACCTTTTCTACCACCAATAGCAATGGCCAGTGACTCTCTGTCTGAGAGTACATCTTTCAAACTGCTTGGCCTAACGTTCACAGAAAACATGAGCTGGAACAATTATATTGAAAACATTACCAGGGCCGCTGCGAAAAAGGTAGGCTCTCTCTACCGTGCTAGAAAACTACTGACACCTGAAAGTATACTGTACCTCTATAAGGCCACCATTCGCCCATGTATGGAGTATTGTTGTCACATTTGGGCTGTTGCATCTGTTACTAGTCTCTCGCTCCTAGACAAGGTCCAACAGAGAATCTCTAACCTGATAGGTCCTGAACTGTTATCTAAGCTTCAGCCTCTGTCCCATTGACGAAATGTTGCATCCCTCTGCCTGTTCTACAAGTATTTTAATGGTGAATGCTCTGACGAACTGCAGACACTTGTGCCCCCACGACGTAGACACCCTCAACAAACCCAACAGGCAGCTAAATCCCACCCCCACACAGTAGAGATCCCTAGATGTAAAAGATCTTTCTACTCCAGTAGTTTCATCCCCAGAACCGCTAGACTCTGGAATTCCATTCCAGGTTCCTGCTTCCCTAACTGTACTGACATGCAGAAGTTCAAGTGCAACGTGAGCCGACATCTTGCTGCCCCTGATAGTAGCCCCCTACACCATAGTGTCAATGTGCCTTGTTTGGGGTGAAAATTTAATAAAAATAAAAAAAGAACAGATTTATTCTATTAGGTACAATAATAGAAGTCTGCATAGAATGACAACAATTAGTTAACAAGTAAACTGTTAAATGTTTGCTTTCCAACTCACAGGTTCAACTGACTTCAACTAGTTTCGTTTGAGCCATGTCAAAACACATCAGAAAACCAGAAAGCAACCATCTTGCATTATTATCTTTTTCAAAACAAAAAACTTTGGTATGATAACGGATCCCTTTCATTCACAGAACAACTGATATTTATTTGCTAATCTCAGACCTTTCTTCCGTGGACTCATCATGTATCACTGAATGGTAAACAATACACAGATATAGAATAGATTTATTCCATTAGGCACAATAATAGAAGTTCGTGTCAGGTAGCAACAACTAGTAAGTGAGTTGACAAATAAACACATTCCAACTCGCAATTTCAACTGATTCCAGCTAGTTTCGGTCTCCTTAAATATACATAAATCTTAGTCAAGTGTTCACAACACTTACTAATAACAACAAGAGGTGCCCAGCATTGTTTGGAAATGAATAACAACTCCTGTTCACAGCCCTGATCCTGTATATTACCATTTTTATTCTTTTTTTTTTTCTGCAATTTTCATTTTTAATTGATTCCAAGAAAATAACATTCAGACTAATTCTAAATTCAAGTTGTTTCACTTGATTTCTTGAATAAAAGAAAATTTCTCTCTCTTTTCTGCTTTTTTAAAGTACAGTAGAACCCCGGGATACGGCATGAAAAATTAGTAACAAAATACAGTAAAGATATATTACACATGTATATAATCAAATAACATTATAAATAACATGTAAGACGGGGAAAATACTGTAACCAGGGGCCGGAAAAACATCGTATTTTACATCGTTACCTTAAAAAAAATATATCCTAGGGCCACCATATCCCGAGGTTCTACTGTACTATAAAATCATCTCCCTTTACTACTGTTCTTTATTATTATGAAATTATCTCCCTTTGTTGCTATATATATATATATATTTTTTTTTTTTTTTCTTTTTATTCAATTTTCACCCCAAACAAGGCACAGTGCCACTTTGAAGTAGGGGGCTACTATTAGGGAATTAATTTGCGGGGTCATTATGAAGGGAGAAGAGTAGAAAGATGTTTGTTAACATTACACTTGAACTTCTGCATATCATTGCAGTTGGGAAAGCAGAATCCCGGAAGGGAGTTCCAAAGACCCGCAGTTCTGGGGAAGAAACTATTGGAGTAAAAGGCTTTCTTGCACCTAGGGATCTCTACTGTAAAGGGATGAGACTTAGTAGCTTGTCGGGTTTGCCGGGGGTAGTTACGTCGGGGAGGTACAAGTGTTTGCAGTTCGTCAGAGCATTCACCATTAAAGTATTTGTAGAACAGGCAGAGGGATGCAACATCTCGTCGATGGGACAGAGGTTGAAGCCTAGATGACAGTTCAGGACCTATCAGGTTGGCGACTCTTTTTTGAACCCTGTCCAGGAGCGAGAGACAAGCAGCAGATGCACCAGCCCAGATGTGACAATAGTACTCCATACATGGGCGAATTGTTGCCTTATAGAGGTATAGGATACTGGCAGGCGTAAGTAGTTTTCTAGCACGGTAGAGGGAGCCAACCTTCCTCGCAGCAGCCTTGGCAATGCTCTCAATGTATCTATTCCAGTTCATATTCCCTGTAAACGTTAGGCCGAGGAGTTTAAAAGAAGTACTTTCAGGCAATGTGTTCTTGGCCATTGCTATTGGTGGTAGAGAAGGTTTCTTGTAGTTATTGAAGGAAACAAGCTTAGTCTTAGAAGCATTGAATGAGACCAACCATTTTTGTCCCCATTCCACAACGGATTGGAGGTCATCCTCTAGTGTTTCTGCCATTTTCTTGGATATGTGTTCATTTGTTTTCCCCTCATATCTGTTATAGAGAGTGGTGTCATCGGCAAATATACCCATCTCCGAAACAATATTATCAGGGAGGTCGTTTATGAATATCAGGAACAATAGAGGTCCAAGGATAGACCCCTGAGGCACTCCCGCATTTATGTCATGTTGTTTGGATGTACGTCCGTCGAGGACAACTTTGATTTTTCTATTACTTAAGAAGGATTTAATTACGTTATGAATTCTTCCAGTGATTCCATATGATCTAATTTTCCTTAGAAGACCATCGTGCCATACCCTGTCAAAAGCCTTAGATATATCAAGGGCCACCGCTCTACCCTCCCCTGTTTTATCCAATGAACGGTATATACGTTCAGAAACTACAGTTAAGATATCTGCTGTTGAACGGGCTTGCCTGAATCCATATTGTTTGTCAGTCAGGAGTTTAGCAGCTGTTAGGTGCTGGACTAGGACTTGATTAACTAAGGACTCAAATATTTTGGTGAAAAGCGGGAGGAGGCTAATGGGGCGATAATTAAGTGGGTCAGTTCTTTCACCAGAATTCTTGAAGACTGGTACCACAGAGGCGGTTTTCCAGCAGTCAGGAAAACAAGATTCGTTAAGGCATTTATTGTAAAGTTTGGACAGAACTGGAGCAACCTCGGCAGAGCATTTTTTTAATAGCACAGCCGGGATGAGATCTGGTCCACATGCTTTAGAGGTGTCTAGGTTTTTTATAATAGCATGTACCTGAGAAGGGGTGATTTTCAAATCGTCAAGTGTGGCGTCTGTTCGCAGAGGAAAATCAGGGAGTGAGTGGTGTACCGAGTTCAGTGTTGAGTTTGAGGCAAACCGACTGGCAAGCAGATTAGCCTTGTCAGTTGCCGTGCAAGCAACCTCATGGTTGTTTGTTAGTGGGGGAATAATTGACTGTCCATTATTAACTACGCTGTTGTAGATTTTCCAAAAATCCCGGGTTCCTAATTTCTGTGCTTCGATGCGCTTTCTGGTGGTTTCAGAGTAATCTGACTTAGCTGTGTCTATCACTCTCTTACAATTATTTCTAGCTTCTATAAACTTCTGTTTATTTGAGCTGGACTTATGTCGGTTGAATCTGCGGAACGCATGCTGCCTTTGACAAATGGCAGCTGCACAAGCAGAAGTAAACCATTGGGGGGAGTGGGGCTTGCTATAGTATTTCCGTGCGGGAACATGTGCTTCAATAGCAGTTTTGAACCATTCAGTTGTCTCATTTGCACACTGTTCCGCTGGAAGAGTAAAGATATTTTGCCATGGGGCATCTCTGATGAGCTCCCTGATGGCTTCCCAATCAGCCTTTTTGTAATACCTCGTTGTTTTGAGTAGTGGGTCTTCAGTTTTAGGGCGAGAATTTAGGCTGATTTCTACCATTATCACAGCGTGATCAGCATTCCCGAGTGGGCTATGGGCATTTGTTGTACAGTCATTGGGAACCGTTGTCAGGAAGAGATCTAGGAGTGAGGCATGTTGATCGTGCTGGTCTGGGAAACGTGTCGGAAATGTAACCAATTGAGATAGGGAATGAGATATAGAGAAGCTATATGTGGCGCTACCAGCTACGTCTGTGTGATTTGAGAATCCTAGCCAGTTACTGTGGTGGACATTGAAGTCACCAAATACATGTATTTGTGCGCTAGTATCGAGGGAGAGTGCTATATCTATGCTGTCTGAGACTTTGTTTATTAGGGTACAGTCTTGGTTTGAGGGAGAGCGGTAGAGAAAATACAAGTAGCTAATATTGTGTTGCATATTTAGTCTGAAGCACATAAAGGCCTGGCCCTCTGATTCTAGTTTTATTTCTCTAGTTAGGGGGAGGGTGTTTCGAATATAGACTCCAAGTCCATGCATATGTCTGTCCGAGTCCTTACGGTAGAGTGGGAGATAACCAGGCATGTTAAAGTGGTTAGAGGGAATGGAGGAGTGAAGGTTAGTTTCACTTAATGCTAAGATATCCGGGGTGTTTACAAGGAGAAATGACTCAACATCATCTAAGTTAGTTCTAAGCCCGCGGATATTAGTAAATGCAAGCCTCAAGAGAGGAGGCAGGTTGGTTTTCTTTGAGTTTGGTCCTGGTTTAAACGTAACTTTTGCTTGAGCTGTCATTTCATTTTATTTTATTTAAAAGTTTCAGTTAGGGTGGATGAGTGAGGGGGTGCTGGACAAGTAGTTGTGCAGAATACCAGACATGCAATACAAGTAGACCATCAGCTGTCCTCACCCTCAGGATTGTGGCCTCAGGAAAGCCCACCGGGGATGAGTGCAGGGTCCCTTTCCATGCGCGACATGGCACTACAAACATCCCGATATTTTACAACTGTTGATGGAGCAGCCGCTCTAAGCGCTACCAAAGAGTTAGGGCTCCTGTACTATCAGTCGGAAACAGCAGCCAGGAACTGTCAATCCGGTACCCTCAATCCATTAGGCAAAGCCAGCCCAGTCCAACTGCACCGACATATATGGCACTGAAGCACCCCACTGTGTCCAGTTTAGGGGGATGGGATGTGGCGGGAGTGGGGAAAAGCGGCGTTCATTGCCCTAGTCAGGAAACAAGGTCAACCACTGGGTGATTCAGACGAGTCCCTGTGATAGTACCTCTACGCCTGGCCAATAGGCAAAGAAGGAGTATGAAAGCCGGGCGATAGACAGAGTCTATCTCCTCCTTAAGCAGTTTAGGTTTGCCAACCGGTGATTTGTTTGAGTCACCAGCTCTAGGAAGGTTGTCGTCCAGGACTGAAGAGACCTCCCTCCCCTAGGTTTAGTTTCAGAGTTTTCCTTCTCCTAGACGGATGGCCTGGGAAGACCTACGGGTCCATCAGCTCCGAAGGGGTTCGCCCCGCGCCTGGGTCCTAATCCAGGTATTTCTGCGACCCCGCATGGGTAGTTAATATTTATTGGTTATTTAGGTTAATATCTCCTGGAAAAATCGGGCATTTAGGTTAGCTTCTACAGAAGATTTTCACTCCTCAAGTGTGGTTTAAAAAGGGCATTATTATGCTGTCCATTTTCATTTTTACTGAGAGAGGGTATAGGTAAAAATTCATGCAGTGGAAGCAGCTAAATTTGCTACAGTATTGGATCGAGAGAGACGAGTTAATGTATGGTTAGATATAGTTTTGTAAGTTTAGCAATGTATGGTTAGATATGGTTTAGTAGGTTTAGGATATATATATTTTAGATATGGTTTAGTAGGTTTAGGATATATATATATATATATATATATATATATATATATATATATATATATATACACCACCATTAATGAGTTGCATCTTGGTATTCCCAAATGATTTTTTTTTTTTTTTTACCATAACTTTCGTGGGATTATACTGAATCAGAATATGCAGATGAATTTTAATCAGATAAACAAGTGGTTCAGTCATGTTTTCTGAAACACAGATTTAACCGCTTATTTAAAGTTATTATGCACATAAACAGTTCTAACAAAAAAGTCATGAGAAACATAATACATTTGATTGTGTAATTTACAAGTGTTTGTGTTTTATTTGTTAGTTTTAAAAATTTACAAAAAAAAAAAAAGTGTCCAATACATTTACACTTTCTCATTTAAACACAACAGTATTTCTCTCCGGTTATTATAAAAATAGAAAATATTTTGTTGTTCAACTTGAGGAGACGAAATAATTATTTGTTATCAATTTACTTGAAAGGAGTCACTTGAAGAGACGACTTTCATGCCGAGCAATCCCTATGCTGCCACAAAAGCTGCTGCTGAATGTATCGTCATGTCTTATTGGAGAACATATCAGGTATGAGAACCAAAAGGGTTCCTTTTACATGAATTATCTCCCTTTAATTGAGCATAGAAATGAGAACCAAAAGGGTTCCTTTCACATGAATTATCTCCCTTTAATTGAGCATAGAAATGAGAACCAAAAGGGTTCCTTTCACATGAATTATCTCCCTTTAATTGAGCATAGAAATGTTGCGAGAATAAAATCTGTAAAGCGTTCACTTTATAATTTTAATTGCATATGTTGTGAGGCCATATAAAGCATGTTCACGGCTTAGTAATAAGGAAAACCATTATACCAATATATATATAAAATTACATTATTTATTTAAAATAAAACAAAACAAAGCAAAGCAAAGTTCATACATTGGTGCAATAATTTGGTAGTCACGTAAGGACGTGTGATAATGGCTTGTACGTGTTGACCTCTGTGGAAGCGTGCACAAATAAAGGTTATAGTTCATATTTTGCACAAGCAATATATAGCTTAATTATAACAGTCTTGGATTGTTCATACTTGGTTAGCTCTACGTGTAAGCATCTTAAAGGTAACAATGTTTATACAAAGAATATGCACGCCTTACCTCACATGATGATGCATGTTTATGGTGTGCGCACATTTTTACGTGTGCACTGCTTGGTGCCAAGCAAAAAAGAGGAAAAAGAGAAGGGAAATGGAAGGCTATGTCAGAGGTAACGGGAAATGCACGCGTATCAAAGTTATATGGTGTTTGTATGAGCCCCACTCCATGCATGTGTGTGCTATTGCCCACAGCTTGTTCTGTGTCTGTGTGTTTGATCTAGACAAAGCGAATTTGGTAGGAGTAAACAGCTCACTATATATATGATGTGTGGGGAATATTTATCGTTTGCATATGTGACAAGTTACAACTATTGTTTATGTTGTATTATTGTATCAACAAATATGACACGCGTGTTGGAAAGAAAGATTAAAAGGAACTGTCATCAACAATAGCATTTAAAGTTTATTTATAGTTTGCCCGTATTGCATGGTGAAACCAACTAAACATGAAAAGATAGTTAAAGACATTTAATCAAGTTACATAAAGGAAGTAACTCGGATAAACAAGAATTACAATGTTTCATGACAATAAGAAAAAATTTTGTTGGAAAGGCAAAATTGAAAGATTTAAGTGTACACAAATGTAAATTGAATTTCAACAGCAGTGATATGCACTACTTGGAAAAATATGAAAGAAAGTTTGGTCATTTATCAAAAATATAATTTAATAGGCAAAGCCATTAATGTTTAAAAAGTATGCTCAGAAGTGAAGTAGGATTTGAACAACATCCGTGCACTTTGAAGGGTACAGCAATAAGAGACAGTTTTGTTTCTAAATTTCCCTCCACATGCAAGATAACAGTTAAAAGAAATGTGTGGAGACAGGGTTCTTTTAAATGTATAATCACATAGTTTCTATCTGAATTTGTTATAATAAAAAAAATAATGATTTAATAATTTTAATTGATAAAAAATAATATAAGTCTTATTGAAATTATAAGTTGAAGAAACCTACACAATGCAGTTTTTTTGTTTTTAATAAACATTTATTTATTTAAAATCAACTTAGTTTCGACTAAAAAAAAAGGTGATCCAGTTTGTTATTGGTTAATAATTTTGTGAGTGTTTATCAAGTTAGTTGCTAGACATTGGACAACAATAATGCAGGCCCAAGGAAACAAGCTTTTCAGAGTATGCAGAATATCTATTTACTTGGTTGCAAGTTTCCAGTCAGTTTTCTGAACAAAATGGCAGTTCCAGATTGACAATGCAAATTCTAAGGTGTGATCGCGAATAATTGTATGCAGTTTTAAATAGGTGGCTGGAGAGCAGCTAACAATGCCACCAAGACAACTTTAGCCTCCTTGACAAGTTTAGAGATCTGCTTTGTCCGATTGTTACACACAAATCCATTTTGACAGGAAATCCCTTTTAAAATACTTCACAGACACTGAAATTAAGGGAATATTTATTAATTGATGTCTAATACCTATTATTAAAATTGTTAAAAAATTGGATGTATCTAAATTTTAATGAAGAGCTTCCACTCAATTTTTCTCCTCCTTTTGTATAAAACTAAATATAGCAAGCCCCACTCTCCTCAATGGTTTACTTCAACTGCCATTGCTCAAAGGTAACATGCATACCGCAGATTTAACCCAATATAAGTCCAGTTCAAACAGACAGAAGTATATAGAAGCTAGAAGTAATGTTAAGAAAGAAATAGTGACCGCTAAAAGAGAATTTACTGAAACCACTAAAAAACGCATCGAAGCACAAAAGTTAGGAACTCGTGACTTCTGGAAAATCTACAACAGTGTAGTAAATAATGGGCAATCAACAATTCCTCCACTAACCAACAATCACGAGGTTGTTTGCTTAGCAATGAGAAGGCTAACATGCTTGCCAGTCGGTTTGCCTCAAACGCCACACTGGACCCTCTCAACCACCCCCTACCAGACTTTCATTTGTGGACAGATGCCACGCTAGACGATCTGAAAATCACCCCTGCTCAGGTGCATGCTATCATAAAAAACCTTGACACTTCAAAAGCATGTGGACCTGATCTCATCCCAGCTGTGCTATTAAAAAAGTGCTCAGCTGAAGTAGCTCCAGTTCTCTCCAAACTCTACAGCAAATGCCTTAATGAATCTTGCTTTCCGAGCTGTTGGAAAACTGCTTCTGTGGTACCAGTATTCAAGAATTCTGGTGAAAGAACTGACCCATTAAATTATCGCCCCATTAGCCTCCTCCCACTTTTTGCCAAAATATTTGAGACCTTAACCATGCTCTAGTCCATCACCTTACAGATGCTAAACTTCTGACTTACAAACAATATGGATTTAGACAAACCTGTTCCACAGCAGACATCCTAACTGTAATCTCTGAACGTATATACCACTCACTGGACAAAGCGGGGGAGGGCAGAGCGGTAGCTCTAGACATATCTAAGGCTTTTGACAGCGTATGGCATGAGAGTCTCCTCAGGAAAATTTGATCATACGGTATCACTGGTAGAATACTTATCATAATTAAATCCTTCTTAGATTACAAGAAATCTTCTCTACCACCAATAGCAATGGCCAACGACTCTTTATCTGAGAGTACATCTTTCAAACTTCTTGGCCTAACGTTCACAGGAAACATGAGTTGGAACAATTACATTGAAAGCATTGCCAAGAAATGTGCTAGAAAATTACTAACACCCGAAAGTATCCTGTACCTCTATAAGGCCACCATTCGCCCATGTATGGAGTATTGCTGTCATATTTGGGCTGGTGCATCTGCTACTAGTCTCTCGCTCCTAGACAAGGTTCAAAAGAGAGTCGCCAATCTTATAGGCCCTGAACTGGCATCTAAGCTTCAGCCTCTGTCCCATCGACGAAATGTTGCATCCCTCTGCCTGTTCTACAAGTATTTTAATGGAGAATGCTCTGACGAACTGCAAGCACTTGTGCCCCCACGACGTAAACATACTCGACAAACCCGACAGTCAGCTAAATCTCACCCCCACACAGTAGAGATTCCTAGATGTAAAAGATATTTCTACTCCAGTAGTTTCATCCCCAGAATCGCTAGACTTTGGAATTCCATTCCAAGTCCTAGCTTCCCCAACTGTACTGATGTGCAGAAGTTCAAGTGTAACATGAACAGACATCTTGCTGCCCAAATCCCCACATAGTACCCCAGTAAATGTTACCCCTGATAGTAGCCCCCTACACCAAAGTGTCAATGTGCCTTGTTTGGGGTGAAAATGTAAAAAAAAAAAAATTTTTTTAACTAAATGTAGCCCACATTATGTACATTTATGCCTTGCAGATGTATTTAAAAATTCCTAATGATTAGTTAATTAGTTTAGGAGTGAATCCTATACATAGAAATACATCAGCATATGCACATGCCTAACCTTTTATATCGATTGATGATGAGGAGGAGGATTGGTATCACATTATATGCATGATGCAACACTTATTTTAACGTAACTTTATTTTTATTATTTCAGCTCCCGGTGATAGTGATCCGTGCTAATAATATATACGGTCCTCATCAATACCCAGACAAGGTAAGTCGTTCCTGTTACTTACATATTTCCCCCCCCCTTCCTTCCATCTATGCCACATGATATTATACAGCCTGGGTGGCCGGGTGTTTGGAGGTGTTTGTTGAGCAAAAAAATGTGGTAGTAGGCAGGCAGGCTCAAACCCATGAATGTGGAGAGAGGTGTAAAAAAAAAATGGTAGTAGTGTGGAGAGGGATTCAAAACAACAGTAGGCAAGCTAAAAAGTGTTAAAAAAAAAATGTCGTAGTAGGCAGGCAGGCTCGAACTTGTGACATGAAGGCGGAACATAAAGTAAAAGAAAATTTGATGTCTTAGCTGATATCTTGATTGCGCAATCGGAAGTCAAAAGCATTGAAATTAACAATCAGTCAATCCAACGGTGACGATGACTTGCTAAAATGTAGGTGAAAAATATCGACCCCTCCTTGTACAAAACGGCCGAGTTTAGGGTAAAGGAATTAATGTTTTTAGCCAATTTTTCGATATTTGTCATTCGAGATGTCAAGCTTCAAAATGAATGTCAGGCAGAGAAGTGAGATCGGGTGAAATTAAACGTTTAAAAAAACAGATGGTTAAACGAATGTCAACGTTTTCTAGGTCAAATATCACACCATAGTAGTAGTAGTAGTATTAGAGAAAATGAAATCATAGCGCGAATTTTGTAACATGAAAGTCGCTGAAATAAAAAAAATACAGACGACATTGTTTCATAAATTGGACATATTATTATCTCGGGAGTATATAAAAAGTTCTAAGAAACAGTGGCCGCTCTGAGCGCCCCACCCCCAAGCCTTTGACAGACATACGAAAAAAATTCACAAACACACACACACACATTTTCACTTTTATATTATAGACTAGCGGGGGTACCTGGCGTTTCCCAGGTTTTAGAGACGTGGGGGGGGGGGGTAAATGATTACAGAGCGAAGTAATAACCCTGTTTAAATATTATAAAAACAAACAATGTTAAAACTTAAAAAAAAAAAAAAAAAAAAAAAAAACGAACGGTCCAGCGGTGCCCCGGGTGTTTGAAAAGCCAAAAAAAGTTGGGGGGGGAGGGGGGTCAAACTCGAATCCTTTGAGCGAAAAAAAAAAAAGTGATGAATTAAGTTAAAAGTGAAATAGGTCAAACATCAATCCCGCAGTGAACTTTGTTTTGGTTTAGTTTCTCCAAGACGTCGGGTTGAAGACGAGTTCCCCATAAAAAAATAGGGTGTCCATGGGTTTTTTCAATATTAAAAAAAACGATGTTAAACAAAAACAGCGAGGTTCAAAACCAATAAAAAAAACCGATAAACTTGTTTAGAAAATCTGAAAAAACAATGTACGTGATGGAAAAAGAAAGGACGAACTGTTTCAATAATCGAAAAAAATCAAGATGTGTTAACGTGAAGCGGACGATGTTAAAAGTTGTTAAAAAAATCGGAAAAACAACAAAAAAAAACAGATATCCTACATCATGGGTCCTGGATATGACCTTAAACTATATTCAGTGGTGAGGCCCCAGCTTGTGGGCTTTGGGGAGTGTGGAGCCACCCTTTAACTGCCATTGCTCCCAGGTCCACTCTGACCCGGAGTGGTAGTACCTGTTAGGGTCCCAACTATCGGTTAAATAGAAACCGACTTGAAAACAACAAATATATTCTATTAAAAAAATTTTCTTCAAAATCTTTGGATTCGGCATTAAATAACCTGAAAAGGGTTGATATGCCGTAAAACAAAAATAACCAACCAATCAACCTACATCATGATTTGAACTCGCGACCTTTAAATAACGACGCTGCTCTCAAACCAACTGAGCTAAGTAAGGGTTGCTGAAATTAGGTCGTTTTTTTTAATATTTAAACGATTCAATTGACGACGTCATTGGCACATGCGTATATAGTTATTTTTTCATGAAGGGATGGATTTTTGTTACGCTCCCTGTAAAAAAGCGTCTGGTTGAGGGTGAAGGAATTAATGTTTTTAGCCAATTTTTTTATATTTGTCGGACGAAGTTTCAAACTTTAAAATGATATCTATTTGGCGGAAATCTATGGCCTGTGTGGAAAGTTTTTGCGAGACATACAAACACACAAACACACACACATTTTTGCTTTTATATATATAGAGACTAGCGAGGGTACCCGGCGTTGCCCGGGTGTTTGTAGGTGTGTGTGGTGTTAAATAAAAAAGAACCGGGGGGGGGGGTAGGATCAAACTCGAAGCCCTGAGGA
Source organism: Euprymna scolopes (assembly GCF_053919585.1). Taxonomy (NCBI): domain Eukaryota; kingdom Metazoa; phylum Mollusca; class Cephalopoda; order Sepiida; family Sepiolidae; genus Euprymna; species Euprymna scolopes. The sequence continues at coordinate 26,346,357 of NC_136499.1, read as the reverse complement.
GAAGTTTGAAAATAAAATTGGCCAGCCAGAATGAGTTAGTGAAAGATGTTTATTTAAGTAAGAACCAAATTGATAGGTGTGCGCCCGGAAGTCGTCGAGCGTTACGACAATGACGACGTAAGCATTGTTATAAGTGAAGTAAAAAAAGAAAACAACGTTTTAATTAAGCGGGGATGGGGGGGGGGAGGTAATCAAAACATTGAGAAAAAAACACAAAAAAAAACTAACGTAAGGTAACGAATGATGAAAACAGAAAAACGAACACGTGAAAAATGGCTTAAATAAGCCTGTTTCAATATTAAAATTTTAAAAATCGGTGGGTACCCGGATGTTTTTGGGTGAGTGTGGTCGGGGGTGGATAAGCGGAGTAAAAACAAAACAGAAAAACGAACATTATGTGAAAAATGGCTTAAATAACACTATATAAAAAAAAAATAAACTCTATATAAAGAGAAAAATAAACAACAGAAAACAGAAGAGACCAGACTGACAGCAGTGAGCATGATTGACATCTTGACATTCCTCTGTCGGCGAGCCACACACACACACACACACACACACCAACCAACCTCTTGCAACTAACGTCTCTGTCTTTTTATCAAGGAACAAGAAGCTTTGCAAGAAATTCGTCTCTGTGTTCATTTTGAGAATAGTGACAAGAGAGTTGTCAGTGTGTATATATTGTATAAATTATATATACATTCAACAATGCAACATGAGACAAAAAAAAAAGATATACTAAAACACAGTTAATTAGTGATTTGGGAAGAGGAAATTAATGTTCATTTCTTTATTACTTCAACGTTTAAGCGGTAGAAGAGAATTATGTTAAAATTTATTCACACCAAACAGAATCCTATATCTTTACAAAGTCACAATTTGCCCATGCAATAGGATATTGTCATCACATCTGGACTGGTACATCTACCACCAGTCTCTCAATCTTAGACAGGGTCCAAAAACAGTCTCAAACCTAATAGGTCCCACACCATCAGCCAAGCTCCAAACTCTGTCCCATCGCCGCAAGGTTGCATTCCTGTGCCTGTTTTACAAATACTGATGAACTCTTAGCACTTGTGCCCTCTCTAACCTGACAAACAGCAAAAACCCACCCTTTCACTGTTGAGGTCCCTAAATCCCATAAAACCTTCTGCTCTAATAGTTTCTTTCCTCAGACTGTTAAACTTAAGAATTCTCTCCGTTTTTTTGCTTTCCTGACTGTACTAATCTGCAGAAGTTTAAATGTAATGTGAACAAACATCTCGCTGTTCAGCTCTCCAGAGTCCCTTGTTAGACATGATCTCAAATAGTAGCTCCTTGCATCCAAGAGGCAATATGGCTTGTTTGGAGGCGAAAAAAGTAAAATAAATTAATAAAAACAGGATTAGATCTCACACATAAAGCTAAACTATGTCCATGATGGCCATCTTATCAGTATCCATAAAGATATTTTAAAAGTCTATTTTGCAAAGTTACTCCAAGAATGTCCATCTTAGCAATGCCAGAAAAGAACACAACTGTTTAAAGCTCAGAAGGAGTTACATTTCTTTATCTTTTGTCATGTTTTTGTTTTTATTAACAACTAGCAGGGGGTACCCGGCGTTGCCCAGGTATTTAGAGGGGTGGGTAATCAAAACAAAAGAATAAACGAAGTAAATATTTTTAAATATTAAATTATTAAATATTTTTTTATTTGTTTAAATAGTATATATAAAAAAATGTTAAAATTTTAAAAAAATTTAAAAAAAAACAAAAAAAACTAACGTAATGCAAACGAACGATGTTAAAATTTTTTAAAATCGGAAAAACAAAAGCAAAAAAAGAAAACACGAATGTGATGGGAAAAAAAACCCAGAAAAACGAACGTTAAAACTTCTTTAAAAAATCTGAAAAATAAAAACCAAAAAAACATAGAATGTGAAAAATGGCTTACATAACACTGTTTCAATATTAAAATTAAAAAAATCGAAAGAAAGAAAAGAAAAAAAAGACATCTCACACCACGATTCAAACTTACAACCTTTAGATAATGACGCCGACCTCTAATCAAGTGGGTTAAGATGACGTTGACGAAATTGGGTCGTTTTTTTTAAATATTTAAACTAAATCATGTTCCGACCTCATTTGCGCATGCGTAAAAGCGAACGTTATGAGAGGACGGTTTTTTGCTACACCCTCTCTGTAGAAAACTGATGATTTTAGGGCGAAGGAATTAATGTTTTTGGCCAATTTTTCGATATTTGTCGGGCGAATGTTAGAGCTTTAAAATGATACCTATGTGGCGAAAATCCGTGGCCTGTGTCGAAAGTTTTTGTGAGACATACAAACACAGACACACACACACACAAACATTTTTACTTTTATATATATAGACTAGCGAGGGGTACCCGGCGTTGCCCAGGTGTTTGGAGGTGTGCGTGGTTTTGGGTAAATCAAAACTCGGGGGGGGGGGGTAAAATAAAAAAAAATGTTTTGGTAGGTAAGTATGAGGATCGAACCCGAACCCTTGAGGCAAAGTTGGAAATTAAAGTGTGAAAAAAAGGAGTGTGACGTTAACCATTGGGCCACCGCGAGATGCTAACGGAAACACATTTGAATTTATTTCATTACTTAGATTTGGCAGGTGCACATTTTAATGACTTAATGAGGTCAACTTTTGACTGCGGGGTAGCATTTCATTTAGTGCGGGAACGCTTTTTTTTTTTTCCTCCAAGATGTTGGGGGTAGGGGGAAACAGCTCCACTTGTCGAAATTGAATAGCAATTGTCTTCTGATATAAGGAAATAATATTTCCACATTGATCAAAGTTGATTGCTTTCGGACATTTCTGGCGATCGAGACCGGAAAAATACCGCCAGAATTAGTGTCGATTTTATTATAGAAAAAAGTCTAATCCACATGCGGCGAGCGACAAATGTTGAATATTTATCTTTCCGAAGTCGAGCAAATTAAATAGACAGGCGAGCTCCGTTGTTAACTCAGAGATATTATGATTTATATGTGATATAAAAAGTTTTAAGAAGTTGTGAACCGACTGACCGCTTCTCTGAAAAAAGCCTTTTGTAGACATACAGAAAAAGCAAACAGACATACACACATACATACATTTTCGCTTTTATATATATAGATTAATAACTAAATTATCTAGTTGTCTTCAAGAGACAAGTATTTTTCTTGGTTAACATATTTTAATCTACAGCTGATATTCATTGTCATTTTTTTTTTTTTAATTCTTTTAGGTGATCCCGAAATTTATTTCTTTACTCCAAAAAGACAGAGCTTGGTAAGTAATTTTATTTATAGACTAGACTACCCGCGACCCGTTGGGTCAGTATTTTATTTTAGCTATGGAATTAATGTATGAGCGTGACACTTGTGACGTAAAGAAAAATAGTTTTTGTGACATAACAAACATTTCTATGAAAGTATATTAAAATGAAAAACGAATATAGATAGATTTCTATGAGTCGTTTTGTTTATAATTGTTTATTTTTGAAAAAAAAAAAAACTTACAGTCATTGAATTATAAGTGGGTTGCCATACTTATAAGTAAATATGCACCGAACAGATACCATAATACTTAAAGTTAAATTCAAATTTTGATATATCTTTTAATTTAAACGCAAAAACAAAGCAATTGAGATGCTGAAAACATACGCAGTAAAACAATATGTTTTATTGCCGCGTTGATTATTTGTAACGCAAATTTAAAAAAAACATATTTTCAGGGTTATTTATTTATGTTGGTAGTGTAGAAGAAAATGTATGAATGTTTTTTAAGAAAGGTCAAATTCTACAAAAGTAGTGATTTGTGTTTGTTTATGCTGTTATGGGTTTATGTTTATGTATGCATGTGTAACCGGAAGTTGTAAACCGGATGTGGGTTACAACACCCGTTACAAGATCATTTTAGTTTTATAATTACATAGATTACAATCAGTAACGGATTAGAACATTTGGTGCGTCTTCATTATTAGAGCAAAAATGGAAATATTGAATTGCAAGTTTTCATAAAGAACCCACTTTTCATCGCAAGTCACAACCCAGTCGAGAAACGGGTCATTCCTGTTGCATAAAAGAATGGAAAATGACACTTCATAATGGCGTTTCTTTTGGTTGTCATTCAATTCATGAGGCACCCATTTATCAAGTTCTAAAGTGGTTGAAAATTATTTATCCATCTAATTAAAAAGCAAGTTCTTGAACAATTGTGCATGGATTGGTTTTGACTAAGGCTCTTAATTGATCATTGTCAACATCTGATGGCCAATCACTACACTCATCATCTTCAAAACTCTTGTCACCACCACGAAATTTCTTAAACCACCATTGTGCTGTGCATTCAGTAGTGGTTCCTGGGCCAAACGCTTTGCTGATATCGTGAACTGTTTCAGCAGCTTTTCAGCCTAGCTTGAATTGAAATAAGAAAGTTGTGTGAATTTGCTTCTTTTTTTTTTTTTTTTAACATCTTGTATAGTAGAACCCCGGGATGCAGTTGGCGCAAGGATATGGCGATGTGGAATACAATGTTTTTCCGGCTCCTGGTTATGGTATTTGCCCCGCTTTATGGTGTTATTTATAATGTTATTTGATTATATGCATGCGTATTATATACTGTACTGTATTTTGTTACTAATTTTTAACACTGTATTCCGAAGTTCTACCGTATTCAACATTCTGAAAAGAAGATAATTGTTTGAAAAATGATGGTAATTAGATAGAGCGAAAAACACTTTTTTTAAAAATGATATATAAAGTAAAGGTGTTAGAACGAAAATTTATTTGAAATCAAAATTAAGAATTCTGCAAGAATTTTCTTAACTTAATAGATATACAAAGTGGAGAGAATCGATAGATATGCACATGCAAGAAGATAGAAAAAGAGAGCGATAAACGAAGGAGTACAATAAGGGGAAAATTACATAATAGAGTAGAAAACAGTGACATTTTTTTATTCATTTGTGGACTGTATCTCTCATCTTCATAGTTGCTTCACGACGTTTCGGCCAACTGTTCCTCCGGCCTTCGTCAGGTGGTTAACTGCGATGGGATAGGAATACTGAGTCTCTTAACTGTATCTTCAGTAATTACTGCCTTCCATAGTTGTTGTCTCACCACATTTTAGCCCACTAATCCTAAACGCCTCTATCCACTGTTCCATGAGCCCATTGCGCAGGGAATAGAGGCATTGACTCTACGGTTCAAGGTGAGTATTGTCTGAAGATAGCGGTTTCAATCCTACCTAAAGCTGGCCAGAGGATTAGTTGGCCAAAACATGGTGGGATGACAACAACTATGGAAAGCAGTAATTACTAAGGATATAGTTAAGACTTAGCATTCCTATCTCGTCGTACCACCTGACGAAGGCCAGATCAATAGTTGGCCGAGACGTTGTGAAACAACAACTATAAAGATGAGGATAACAGTCTACAAATAAATAAATAAATATACAAATTACTCATCTCAATAATAAAATAACAATAGACATTTCGTCGATTGCAAATTATTTTTGCAGGCAAAAGCCAAAGAATTAAATGACAGATAAATTCACCAATAACCAATATTAAAAGGTTTTCAGTTTGTGGGGTTTAAGAAGCATTATATCCCATAAAGTTTGAAATTTTCATAATTATTTATGCTTAGTGCTAAGTAGAAGCAGAAAGGAAAAATTGAGAAATAGTAAAATTAACTAATAAACTTAGAACTAAATAATAGTATTAATGAAAGTAATAAGTGAATAGTTAAGTATATGAATATAAATTAGTTAAGTATAATTAGTTAAGTATATAGATATAAATTAGTAAATAGTCATTGATTAAATATTAAGTTGGTGCAAATATGATGTTTTTTTTATCAGATATATAAATATCAAACCTACCTAATAGTACTATTTAAAAATAAGTAAAAGTCAAATTCGACTTTATATTTCTTATTTCAAAATTATCAATGGCAGCCCTTACACTACAAATGAAGAGGCACACAGTTATCGAGATTCAAATGGTTTAATAGTGAAATTTCTAAAAGTCACTTCATCTTTTGTTTACAAAATTTGCAAAAAGTTAAAAACTTCAAATGAAAAGTTATCACAATTTATCAAATGTATGAGAAATTCTAGATATGCTGATAGCATTAAGACACTTGAATTTATTCAGCAAATACAGCATACCATAGGTGGTAATCCTAGAAGATCTATGAGATCGATTGCAAAAGGTGTAAGAAGGAACAATCTGAAATGTTGTCCACAAAGATGTCAGATACAAATCTTACGTAATGAGTCAAAATCAAGGAAAATCACTTAATCAGAGCTAATAGATGTTGGTTAATTAATTAGTTAATAACTTTTGATAGTTAATCATGAATAAAATAAAAAACATACCTTGCGTGTTTCAAATATCATTCATATTGGAAGCCATATCAATGGTTGACAAAAAGATAAATCAATTAACACATGACATGTTTTTAGTTTTAACACAAATACAGAGACCGTCTTTATGTACATGATCAGATGAAGAGAGCGAGTACACATAAACACTCGTTTTATATACTAATGGGAGTAACTCTAAGTTACTCAAAACTTATAAGACATGTCAGCATAAACCTAGACAAGGGGAAGCAACTCTTCACATGGTTGAAGGGAGATAACTTCTGTAGTCTTCACAGTATTCTCAATCCTTTTGACTTTTATGTATAAAGCATATTTGCAAAAAGGGTTAATGACCCTCATAACACTGATCTCTAAAAGTCTTTATAGGGCAATGTCCAATAAGAGCACGACCAACGTGATCCGAGCATATAGGGAATTCATACCTCATATCAAAAGCCCTTTTTTTTTCTTTTTTTCACCCCAAATAAGGCATATGTCGAACAGTCTGAGAGAAGAAACTATTAAAGTAGAAGACTTTCCAGCATCTAATGACCTTTACAGTGAAGGCATGGAATTTTGCTGCTTGTCAAGTTAGTTAAGTGTGTGTGCATTAAGTGTTTAGAAGCGCTACGAGTTCATCAGAGCACATTCCATTTCATTTACAATTACATTGGAACTTATCAAAGCCAAAATCCACTTGAGGATAAGTTAATAAGAGGGAATTGTTATCGGTTGAAAGATGAGGGACACTGTCAGTATTAACCTTGATCAATGATGCATTTGATTACTTGTGAAGCAGTGCAGGATAAGAATTTGTTGGTAGTGGATTGAAGAGGACCAAGTTGTCATCAGTAGGGAAGCATTCCTGCAATAATGTGTTCCACAAGAAGAAAGCCTTTGCAAAGAAGCTTTGTTCATGGAACTTTTGCCTTATGCTAGGCAAATAAAGGGAGGAATGAAAGTCTTTTCCCTCCTGTTGTGGTAACAATATAAGTTCTTATGTAAATGGGAAGGCTAATTTAGTCTGGAAGGGCTCTTATCATCCTGGCATGAACCGCCAACTCCTGAGGGACATGACAGTTATATTTCTTGGTTTGAATAGCGCCAATACTATTGCTTGAACAGTTTAGTTTGTTTGACATGTTGGATGTGATTAATTCTCTCCAGAGAATTATCTTAACTTATTTGGGATATTGTTGCTGGAATTTGAACATTTAGTAAAAAAAGAAGTAAGCAACCATGTTTTTATAAAAATATATAGCTAGAATTTATTAATTCAGAAAAACATGAAACTCAATGTCAAGTTGACACCTATGTTTGATGTGTATGAAGAAGCACCACTGCTGAATTCTTCCTCTCTCTTGCAGTCAACAATGGATAAAGAGAGGATATATATACCATCTGATACATCTGTCAACCTTGGTTGCTTTGACACAGTTGATGTTTTTATAAACGATCCAGCCCTCTAACATAAGACTGACTCTTGAAGTGCAGTATCACTTAAAATATCCCCAATTGTTAGAATTCAATGTCAAAATGAGAAATTATTTTAGAAATATTTGTTCATGATAAGATGCCACCTGGCATATTTGAAAGTTTGTTTTTTTTATCAAAAATGTTTGTAAAATATACCACTAATAAATTTCATATCCATATATAAAAAATGATACATAACTAAAAAAAAAAAAATACAACCCCCCTCCTCCTCATCCTAAACAGAAATGCCTTGTAATGTTTAAAAAGTTTTTTTGGAGAAAAAAAAAATGTTTTTCTTTTTTTGCATTTCTGTAGTTGTATCCATGGCAGTGGTTCTTCGATTCGAAACTTCATCTATGTTGATGACGTTGTCCACGCGATCAACACATTGTTGCATAAAGGTGAACTTGGTGAAGTTTACAACATTGGAAGCCAAACAGGAATCACTATCTTAGAACTGGCGAGATATCTGATACACAGGGTAAGTTTATTTCATGCTTTGTTCATGATATTCGTCTGCGTTACAAATGTAAGGAATCACTCATACTTCCTTTGCTTCTTGGGGGATGGGGGGATAAGAAAGAAATATGAATTCTTTTTAATAATTCAACTTAGAAAAAGTAAAAATACAGAAAATGCAAATTATTATGATGTATATACATGTCATTGAATGAAGATGTCATATTCCAAAAATTATGTAAATTGATCAAGTATTTTTTTAACTAAGAAAATTAAATTTTATTACAAAGCGAGACACTATTTTTTTTTTGTTTTTGATCGACTATGTTTAATAAATAAGAAAGAAATAACTCAATTCGAACTATCAAGATCAAAATCTTGTAATGGATACAATTTACTCTTAAAATCAATAATAATCATATAAAATGGTTTTGTTAATATAAAAATAAGTACTTTACAAATTTACGCGATTTTTGGAATATGACATCTTTGTTCTGTGACAAGTACATACATCATGAAGTTTTTTTGTATTTTTTTCTTTTTAATTAAATAAAAAGTGAAATAAGAAAAAAAGTTCTAATTTATTTTTTGTGTTATTTGGATTGTTTCAATTATTGTTCTCATCTTGGTTGTTTTTCTCGCAACGTTTCGGCTGATGTAACCTCTGACCGTCTTCAGATGCATTCACATGGGATGTTATTGGTAAATGATGAAAAATAGTCGATAGAAATTTATTACTGATTCTGATTCTTTACCAAATCTCTAAATATTTAACTATAGAATTGTTATCTTTCCTGATTACCATGAAAACAAGTGTTAAATATGCAGATAGTTTCTCAAACATAAAAATAGGGGATGATCTATAGGTTTCAGTTTTATTCGTCATTTAAAATTAATAAATATTTATTTTATCATTTGTATGAACACTGGACGAATTTGTTTTAAACAAAATCAAATAAAAAACAAAAGAATTGTTTTTGGCATCGGAAAATAGGCACAAATTTTTCCGATTTTGAAATTCTAAAAGTTCTGATTTTTTTTTTCCGATTCCTTGTCTCAACAATAATATATATATATATATATATATATATATATATATATATATATATAATAAAAACACTAATATATATTTTGGAAACTTTTATTCACTCGTGCACCAGAAAGAGGATCACACGGACACCGCATGAAACTTTTTCACCATCGATTTTAATTGAACTGAAGGAGGGCTGCTTTCTTAATCAGTCGCAACACTAATATATATAAATATATATATATATATATATATATAATAAAAACGAAAAAGATGGTATGTTTTTTGTTGGGGGGGATTATTGATAAATCATCATATATCAAGGGCAAAAGCCACTAGAAGAAAGTGATTATTGAGTTGGATGGATTGCCAGTTGAACGATGACAACTATAAGATAGAATTGAAAATGATGAATGAAGTGAACAAAATTTGATTATAAAAATCTTTTCTAATTCTAAAAAAAAATGAATCTGCATGTTTACAAAAGCTGGTTGTCAATCGATCGGTTGACAAGGGTAATGCTCTGCTGCTTAGTGATGGCAGAAAATTATCCAATAGCGGTTTTACATGTCATCAAGCTAAAAATAAACCGTCCATTTTTTTCAATTGAGCTTGTTTTAGTTTTTTTTTATATATATATATTTGGTAGCAAAAGATTGGATTCTTAAGTGTTTTCATCTTTTCAGCTAAAGAATATTAATGAGCCAGAAGACGTCGACAAATACTTAACCTTCGGGGCCGACAGAGTCTACAATGATGCACAGTACATCATTGATAGCAAGAAAATTTCTCAGCTTGGATGGGAACCGAAAGTCAGTTGGGATGATGGAATTTCACAAACAAGTAAGTTATTTACAAAAAATACCTCTATCACACGTCAAATTTTGCTAATTATTAATGCAAAATTATATAACAAATAAATGACAAAAGTCTCTATTCCCAATTTCATAATGTTGACCATCTTACAATTTATTCCTTTAATTACGTTGACACTCACAATTTTCAACAGCACCTGTTTCGTAGCGCAAAATCATTAATTTAATTATTATATCAATCAATGAATCTGTTTTTGAAATTTATAATTGCATGATAAAAAAAAAAGTAATTGCAGCTTCTCTCCCAATTTTTTGATTTTGTAATCATGCCCAAGTGCATTTTATTTTATTTTCATAGATTGATAGTTGCTATTTTTCTGAGGAGTTTAGGGCAGAACTGATTCATTGATTGATATAATAATTAAATTAATGATTTTGCGCTACGAAACAGGTGCTGTCAAGAATTGTGAGTGTCAACGTAGTTAAAGGAATAAATTGTAAGATGGTCAACATCATGAAATTTTGAATATAGACTTTTGTCATTTGTTATATGCTCTGTAATTGCACTGAGCTTCATAGATTAAGGATTGGTATAAATAAAAAGTGAAATATAATTGAAAAATACATATTTCCACTGAAAAAAAAATATATATATATTAAAGCTTTTTTCTTTTAATTTGGGAGAGGATGTTTCAATAGTTATAAACTTATAGTGCTCCATAGTTGTTGCTGTTGAGCAAAACAAACTTCTATGCAATGCCCATACGCATCATGACTCAAGAATATCTGGTCTGCATGAAGTTCTCCTTGTTAATTTCTGTGTTGAAGCAAAGATTTGTCTTCTTTTGTATTAAGATAAAAAGAATTCTGTTCTTTGTGTTAAGTTCTTAGAGTGATCTCCCTTGCTTGTTGTTGTGGATTATTGACTGGGAAAACAAAGGTGGAGGTTTTGATAAACGGCCGTGTATTTATGATGGGAGCTATGTGAAGAGGAAATTAACAGTCATGATTTCACCAGCTGAATGAAGAAAAAAAGAAGTGTGTAACTAAAAAAAAAAAAAAAAACTTGCACCAGCTTCTGCTCAATATACTGTTTCTCTCTCTCTCTCTCTCTCTCTCTCTCTCTCTCTCTCTTACCTGCTCTAATGGTAAAAAGAAAGAAAGGCTTTAATTATTCTGTTGCTGTTTTTGTTGTGGTTGAGCAAATGAAACTTTTGCACAGTGCCCATGAAGATTGTGCGTTAGGATTCTTTGGTTTGCGTGATGTCTGTATTGACGCCCGTAGCTATTTGTTGCTATGATATTATAGATTTTTACCCCTAACGGTGAAAGCAATAAGACTCAGCAGTTGCATGCTAAATCAAGGAAGGTTTGGAAGAGAACATACAAAGAAATCTCAGTTGCACGTGCACAGTAACAATATTTCAGTAAATAATTATTCTGATTTCAATTAATAATGCATATGTCAATCGATTAATATAAATATAAAAATGTATATGTCGAGGCTATATGAGATGTAGCCACATAATTTTCTTTATAGACTTTTATATGTTAGCTAGCAGGGTTACTCAGCATTGCCCGGACCCATTGAAAAAAAAAAAAAAAATATATAGAAGAAAAATGTTTTGATAAAATCTTAAAACTTCTACATCTCACTGTTTCTTAATCTTTCTTTCTTCCTGTTTCTTCCTCTCGCTCCCCAACTTTTACTTTTTCTCAAATGCATAGCCCATTCCTCTCTCTTTTAATGTGTTTAATAAGAAGAGAAGGAAGAATGTACTTCATTGATCAAAGCTATCAGTCTTTCATTTATTGCTTCCAGATAACATAGAATAAAAGAAACGGGGCCCGGATTCAATTCCTGATTTCTTATTCTCCCACCACAGGTTACGATGATATGGAGATAAATGATGTTGATAAAGACAATGGTCTAAAAAAAAAAAAAAATAATGTATAGCACTTATCAAAAGTAATACTGTAATTTTACAATTACTGATCCTGGACAACACCGAGTAGAACATCTGGTCTATGTCATTTTCAAGATTTTTGTTCCATGCTCAACTCTCTTTCACAGTATTATGGATATAAACGATGTTCAGAATGACAATAGTCCAAAGAGATTTTATATAAACAACTTGCCAAAAGTAATCTTGCATATAGATGGTACCAATAGTGAAAATTCTATGATTTTCTAAAGTACTAACCTTCAAATGGTACATGTGAAAATGTGAAATAGTCACATAATTTTTTTGATAGATTTCTATATATTAATGTTTGTTTTTTTTACTGTTTTTTATTTCCAGTTGATTGGTACAAGAAGAATTTCACCAACTGGGAAGGAGCAGAAAGTGCCCTTGCACCATTTCCCAAATCTCTTTGTTAAATCCCACACGCAATAAGTTACGACACATATCAATAAATTTTATATTTCTCAGAAGTGCATTAAGTTAAAAAAAAAATTTGTCTTTTTGAAACAAACTATTTCCATGAATGCATCTCCGTCCATTCAGATTTTTATATAGTTAGGTGCTTTATTGTTTTGTTTTTTTTTTTTTTTTATTTTACACTGTTAGTGAAAATGGGTTACAGATAACTCTTAATATATTTTTAATTCAATAAATTAATTTAATGTAATACTAAAAATATCATATTTGATAACCTCACGTCACAAATAATTACAATATTTTTCTGTTTGTAAAATATTTTGCAGTTCTTGTCCAGAAATTTCCCTTATATTAAAAATCAAATATTGAAAATGTGTATGACGTACATACCTGTGATGGAAAGAATCTATCGTATTACAAAAACCATGTAAGTTGGCCAAGTAGTTTATTTTTATAAAGAAAATCATTTTCTAAGCGAATATAAGATTTTCCAATGTTCTCCCCCTCCCCATGTTAAGAATGGCTTTCTAAAATCTCATAAATTTTGATTTGAAATTACTAGGAGGCTGCCCGGTCGTAAAATATGCATATTATATTTTAGTTCATACAGAAACTGAGACATGTGCATACGAGTATTATATTTTTTTTCTAAACAGTTAACTTCTTGTAAGGGAAAAAAAAATACTTGAGCTGAAATCGAAACCATATTATTATTATTATTATTATTATTATTAATATAATTAATATAATTATTAATATAATTATTATTATTATTATTATTATTAATATTATTATTATTAAAAAAAAAAAGGAAATACTCGAGCTGAGATCAAACCCAAAATCTAAAGACAGTGAGTCAAGTACAATAACCAATCTGCCGACTTCACAGATCTTTAAAAAGAGGTTTCAAACCTACTTTTTAACATAATGAATCCATCATGTGAAACAATTAGTAAACAGATAAAAATCTGACAACCCCTTCTCACATACCAATTTTTCAATTTTGACCCTTAGCCTGTTTTTTTCATATAAAAACCGATTAAAAAGTTTTCTACATGTCTGAATATCTTATATACCCAATTTCAAGTCTGTAGATAAAAAATCTGTTGAGTATATAGGTTGAGAAGTGTCCTCGCACATGTACACATATTCTCACTTTTTTATATATATATATATATATATATATATATATATATATATATATATATATATATTTCCCTTGTTTTCAAAATGGCGTTGCAATATCATCGCTGCTTATTGATTTTCTTATTTTCATGAGTATGTACGTCATACAGAATTTTCTTAATATTTTTTTTTTTTTGATGTAGGAGGAACTCTATATTATAAAACTATTAAAAGTATCTTTTTTTGTGTGTATAAATCGTTTGTATTATTTATGCATTTCACATCTTCATTGCTGCCATTTTAACGTTTTGGTCGATGTACTCTTCAGCCTTCTTTGGGAATCTTCTAGGAATTTTAAACTGTGGAATATGAACTCTGACAAAAGACACCTAAAGTAAATGAAGTATTCATAATCGAAATGTTCTAAAGAGAATGACCATCCAGGACATTTACATTCAGTAGTTATATAGCGTTTTTTGTTTTTTTATCTAGTAAAACCTTATCTCATCAATATTGCTAAAATCAATAATTGTAAAATAATAATAAAAAAGATTTATTGATTGCAATTGAGTAAGTGTAGTCGTGAAAGAAAAAGAATGAATTTATTTCATTACAGCACTTATTTGTGCTTGTTTAGAATTCAACCTAATTTTAAAAAATTAAAAAAAAACGCATAAAAATCTTTATGGTGTACATACCCATAACTGAACAAAAATGTCATATTCCAAATATCATGTAGCTTGGTAAAATAGGTTTTTTTTTATTGTTTTTTTTAACTAAAAAAAAATCAAATTTTATGAGTAAGCAAGAGTTCGTTTTAAATAAAGTGAGGCAACTCAATTCGAATTACCGAGATCAAAATCAGCTTTGTAATGGATATAATTTACTATTAAAATGGCTAAAAATCGTCAAAAAAATTGATTTATATATTTTTAAAAAATCTATTTGATCAATTTATACAATTTTTGGAAGATGACATTTTTGTTCTGCGACGGGTACATACATCATAAAGATTTTTTTGTATTTTTTTTTTTATGTAGCAAATTAATCGCCCTCCTTCTGCTAGCAATTCTTTTTCGAAAATAAATTTATAATCTTAAAATTTATTGCTTAAGCAATATTTGTTCCGAAGAATTAAATAAAAATTCTCTAATAAAAGAAAAGACGGGTTCATATACATCTGCCCTAAAAAAATAATTTAGTGATTTTTTTTTTTTTTTAAATAGTTGATAAATAATATTCTTATTAATAAACATTGGACATTCAATAATTACGTGTCTATCGATAACAATGAATTTTTTTTTTTTTTTTTTAAGTGGATAATTTATTTTATGTTTCTTTTTTGGGCTTAATTGTTTTAATTTATTAAAAAAAAAAACAATTTCTGATTAAAATTATTAATAAATAATCTTTTATTTAAACATTTTCTGGGAAGAGAAGGGGAGTATAAGTATTTGTTTTACTCAAGCAACTTAATTAATTTTAATTCTCTTAACCAATCTGGCTGTAATATGTTGTGTGTAGGGAACAATTTTCCATAGCATTTTTTTTTTTTTTTTTTTTTTTTTTGCAGTGAATAATCTTAGTGAGTCTGTGTGCTGTGAAAATTAAACCGACTGATGATAGGCAAGTGGTTAGGATTCTGCTGATTTTCCCAGTCAAATTACTGATAAAATAAATAATTTCAGGTTTTTGCTATGCAATAATTATTGGGATTTTACAATTTTTTTTTCTTTTCTTTTAGAGAAAAACAAAAATGTTTGAAACTTTCAATGCAAATGCTTTTTTCAACCAATATATTATCCAGAAGAAATTTTTTTTTTATGACATGTTGGTTGAAAAAAGAACTTGTCTAAAGTTGCATCCATGCGTTTTTAATTATTTATGAATTGTTTCTTCATCGATTAGAAAAGATCGTCTAACATTTCATACAAATGAATTTTGTTGTTTTACATTGCAAACACTGGTTGGATGTTCCATATCTTAATACTCTCATCCATAAATACACACACGTTACGTTTGCCATTTACAATTCTTATTGTACTACTGTTGCAACTCTCACCATTTTGAACAATTAATAAATAGTATTTAAAAAAATTTATTTTTTTTGTTTTTACAAGAACAAAAAATAAACTGCTACAGTTTTTAACTTGTATATTATTGCCTTAGCGATTTGTGACCTTGGTAATAAAGAGAAGATATACTAAAATGCATATATATACATAAGAAAATAAAAACAATTTCAAGTAGAATGATTGTCTAGGAATGCTAGCAATAAATAAGGTTGTAAAACTATTTTTTCATCACTAATTAATGATGGGACAATTCCAATATTTTTCTCCAATTCTGATACAATTACTGATTCCGATTCAGATTCTTTTTAAATTGCTAAATATAGAGTTGTTTTCTTGTGTGTGTAGAGTGGGAGGGGAGTACTGCAAAAAAAAATAAATAAATAAAAAAAAAAAACATGTAATATGTGCATATATTTTCACAAGAATAAAAATACACGTGTGGCCGTAATCAATCGATGATAGTTTTACTTTTAGTTTTAAAAAAATCAATAAATATTTATTATTTCATCATTAATATGAGCAAAATTAACTTTTAGACAAGAACTAAACGAATAAAATATTGAAATCCAATTTGGATATCCTCAAAGTTTTAATTGTCCCAACACTAATATATATATATACATACAGGCTGTATGAAAAATTTTACTATTAGAATAATTGAATTCATCAAAAGATGAGCACATTTGTGTAGCCATTCACAATATTATTTCATAATCTAATATATAAAGCAAATCCAGCGAAAGTGTGGATTGATACATTCAATGATGGAAACAAGATTTGTTCTGCCATATATTAGATAATGTTTTTACATCAACAAAAATTTATTTTGAATAAATTTTATTGAAAAAAAAAATTCAATCCATATCTACATTCCAGTTTTTTAATATTCATGTAAATAGCGAGTAGGAGGTATTATCCCCCTACAAAAAAATACTCCCTTTATTACTCTTAAACAAGACGTAATGGTTTTTTAATGAACATCATGTTGCTTCTCCACAGTAAATGGTAATGCTAATATGAATTCAAGAAATAAAATTTTTTTAAATATTCTAAAATGATGAAACAAAATTATTTAATTAATCTTTAATGAATAATTTCTATTCAAACGAAAGTATTATAATGAATTTCTACTAATGTCTTGAGCACTATTGAAATTAATACTGAATATATTTTGATTTTTATACAAGGCCACTACAATGTTGCAAATCATTTCTGTCTTAGCAAATTTCTTCAGGTTTAAAACAATCTTTTATTATTAGAATATTTATTAGAATTTAATAAAATAAATTATGATAAAACAAAGAATAAATTATAATTTTATTTATTTTATTTTATTAGAATTTGTTTTATTTCAATATTATTGTTTTATTATAATAAATTTGGTTATTATAGTTTATTATTATAATTCTAATCCACTAAGCTCGACTCATGTATTGAGCACTATTAAAGTAAATACTGAAGCAAATATTTGATACTATAAGTATATCATTTTTTTACATAACACACACATATAATTATGATTGTTTCTGCACTATGAAACAGGTGCTATCAAGAATTGAACATTTTAACATGATGAAAGAAATGAACAGTAAGATGATCTACATCTTTTAATTTAGAATATAGATTTATTTGTCATATATATATATATATATATATATATGTATTGTGTGTGTTTGTATCATTTTTGTTTATAAAATCTGAGAGCAAGATGGCAGTGGGTTTCAATTTAGTAACAGTGAAAATAAAGTGCTCAATATCTTTTACAATAGAACAGCAATAAGTTTCCTTCATTTAAATAAACAGCTGAGATAGAAATTGTTTGTAATCTTGCTTTGAGTCTAGAATAAGAATATATTACAGAATTTATTATCTTCAAATGGTATGAAACAATTATTATTTATTTTGCATCCTTTTTTTATTTTTATAAAATAATTTTCAAAATCCATCCTGATTTAGAAAATATTTTGTAAAAACTTTGGGAAAAAACGTTTGTTCTGGAAAAATGCTTTTAGAAATAATTTTACTAATTATACTTGTTCAGATATTGTTGCATTTGTTGTTTTTTTGTTTTTTTAATTAAAAAAAATTGGGTTATTTTTGTTCTCTTTGTTGTTTGTGTTTCGTCTTTTAATCCGTAATATTTGTTAATATTTCACTTATATTTATTAGGAAAAAAAAAAAAATAACGTTCATAAAATGAGTGAAAAATGTGGATAATTGCATCAGATACAAAAATCAACATTTATCCATGGCTGACATGTCAACCTTTTTAATCCAAGAAGTTTTTCAGAAGACAAAATTTGATCCAGAAAAATAGGAGAGAGTGGGTAAGTAGATAAATGAGAAAAAAAGTGGAGGACTCAATTTATGAATGAACTGGCAATAACTAGGGTTGCGAGTGAGGGGTGAAATGTCCTGCTTCTTATGATTTGTGACCTTTTTGCTATATATATATATATATATATATATATATATATATATACTAGCATTGCCCGGGTGGTTTGATGTGTATGTTGAGCAAAAAAAAAGTGGTAGTAGGAAGGCAGGCTCGAACCTGTACCGCGAAGGAGGAAAAGAATGGGGAAAAAAACCTGACATTTTTGCTGTTACGACCACCGCCAACCCAGAACTAACTTATGTTTAAATTAAGGCTAAACAACCGAAAGTAGAGGATGACTTTCAAAAATATCGGCGAACAAAGCGAGCTCTCCCCCTCCCCCCCGGCTCAGTTGAAGGTGAAGATATTAATGTTTTTAGCAAATTTTCCGATATTTGTCGTCTAAAAGGTCGAACTTCAAAATGATACTGATCTTGGTAAAATTTGTCGCCTCTGTCAAAAGTTTTAGGCAGACATGCAAACATACATACATTTATATATTGGTAACTAAAAATTTTCGACCCAAATCGATTAAAAAGCTTGCCTTATCTCTGAATACCCTTTATGTCAAATTTCAAATGATTAGACCAGAAAT